>NW_026922143.1:0-19331 GCF_032062105.1 Saccostrea cuccullata | reverse complement strand
TAATTTTTGCAAATGACTTCAGGTCTGTACGAATCAAGTAGATTAAATAAAATACCAAATGATTAAAAGGAATAATTTATATTGTAAGTGTAACTAAATTGCTAAAAGTCAATCAGAATACATCAGCGAAAACTTATCGTTTGCAGTTCTAAAGAAAGTTATCATGATTAAAAATTGCTTAGTGCAAAACGAGCAAAGGCACACAAAAATTAAATGGAAATATGAAAAGAAGAGGAATGTATAAAAATCAATTAATATATGCATATCCCATGTTTTATTCAGGTTTAGATAAATAATCGAGCGAAGTTTAAGCGAGGTGAGGCGGATGACGAGAAAGGAGTTGCAAGCCTTCTCTTACGTATCAGTCGAAAACGATATTTTTAAAAACAGCTTATAGAGACAAAAGAGTTACATTATTGATAACAAATAGTGCATACTAGAATAGAAAAATGGGGGGGGGATGGAAAAAGTGGGGTATGTCCATACCCCAAGTGCCTGTGAACTTGAGGGATTGTGTGTGCGTGTGTGTGTGTACCATGCCTATTTCATTATGAATGCCAATCAAAGCCGGAGCGAAAATATTGCGTATACTTTTCAGGATGGAATCAATCCTCATCCATAACTTTTAATTACATGTATTTTCCTTTATTTTAAATTTTCATCATCATTATCATTATTGTCTGGTTGTTATGTATTTAAATCTAGTGTACTCGCTTTGTTTTGCTGGCTAATAAAATATGAAATGCATTTAAAAATCAAACTTTATACAAAAACCTGGACTGTAAAACCTATAAGACACTTTTAACTATTTACAAGTATAATTTTTTTTAGACAAAACCTCAAAGTGTAAAAGCTAAATGCAATTGTTTTACATTTTGCGTATTGAAGTTTGATTCAGAGAATTCGAAATTAACAATGTTTGACATTTAGGGCCATATACTATATAGCTTGCCACTAATATAGAAAGTACATTGCAGGTAGCAACCCCCCCCCCCCCACACACACACACGCCCCGGCCGCTTATTTCCACACTATCGGGGTATTTTTCTTACCGTTTTCGAATAAAGTGATCAAATTTTTTTGTTATGCCTGAAATCCTATTGACTATGAATTTCCTAAAAATACAGGTACTAATATTTTATCACTCGCATTGTTGTCGCTGTATGTTAATTCTCATGCATGAGGAATATTTATACCGTCCACATTCTGACTTTGTGATCAGAGTATGAATTTCACAATACTAGTGAAAATAAGTTGTGGTCATCCTAATATGTCTCCGCAATGTATTAAAATATGAATAAAATTCAATTTTGTATGTATGTCTTGCATAATTTAAATCTTGCATATTCCAAAAGGCCGAGATATTTATACTTGTACTGTAAACGTGATTACGTCCAACAAATGACGTTGTAGATATAAATAACGCCATAAACGCAACATTTTAGCAGTATAAAAGAAAACTTTGAAATTATTTAGCAAAAAGACATTGTTGTGAGGTGTGTTGTATTTGTATTGTTTCATCATGTATATTATTAGTAACATTAAGTTTCTTGAACATTCCAGAGTGGTCAACATGTTCGGTCATTTTTTCTAGAACATTCTTGAACTTTGTGTATGTCCAAACTTTCCAGTAATATCATGTACTTACAACCTCTAGAATTTTCTAGATTTATAATACTGTATAAATACCCTGTCAATTCGATGCATAAACAATAATTTGTCGTATAAGTAACATTGATGTACAGGTGTATAAAAGAGACTGGGATATAATTACACTGGACATTGTGTGCAGCAACGGACACTCTGATGTTGTATTTTTAGATTCTTGCTAAGTTTGTACTTTATGATTTGTATATATTAATGTTAATAAATTATTGTTAAGTTTTAAATTGTGTGATTGATCTTTGCTGGCATTTAGGGTTATTCTGACCCATAACAGAATTGGGGCTCGTCTGGGATCAAGAATTTCTTGCACTTTTGCAGTTTATTGTCAGAATTTTGTTAATTGAATCGTTATTTTAAATTATAAGCCAGCAGAAATCAACATGGTGTTTTCGGTCACAGACTTTCTTAAATCACCAAGTGTTCAGGTTTTTGAGACGTTAAAAAAGGATGACTTGAACGCATTAGGTTTGCATCTTGGGTTAGATGTTAAATCCTCTCAGAAAAGCAAGATATTAGAATAAGGTTGCAAACAAATTAGTAGAAGAAAACATCTTTGAAAAATACGAACTTCCAGAATATACAGTTAAATCAGAGTTAGGCTCTTATAAAATGGCAGAATATCAGTTTCAAGTAGAGTTAGAGAAAATGCGATTTGAAAGAGAAAAATTAGAAAGAGAAGATCGAGAAAGGGAAAGAGAAGAGCGAGAAAGAGAAAGAGAAGAACGAGAGCGTGAACGAAAATTTGAATTAGACAAATTAGAAAAACAAGAGCGAGAAAGAGAGCGTGAAATGAACTTTGAATTAGAGAAATTAAAATTACAGCACCAACCAGAACCATCAATTGTCAAAACTGAATTTGACGCAGCAAAAATATCAGATTAGTTCCAAAATTTCAAGAAAAATCTGTAGACAAATATTTCCCCCAATTCGAAAAGGTCGCAGAGAATCTTAAATGGCCACGGAATGTTTGGTCAACGATGTTACAAAGTGTACTGGTTGGAAAAGCGGCTGAGGTATACTCTGCATTAGGGGTAGTTGAGAGTTCAGACTATGAGAAGGTCAAAGCAGCAATATTAAAAGCATATGAATTAGTACCTGAAGCGTATAGACAAAAGTTCAGAAAGTATAGAAAGTTTGATAATCAAACATTTGTTGAATTTTCACGAGAGAAAGAAGATTTATTCGATCACTGGTTTAGATCTAAGAAACTTGATAAAACTTTTGCTAATTTGCGCCAAGTCATCCTGGTAGAAGAGTTTAAGGAATGTGTTCCTCAAGATTTGAAAACACATCTAGAAGATAAGAATGTGAAAACTCTTGAAGAGGCAGCAGTCATATCTGATACTTATGCTCTGTCTCATAAAAAGAATTTTGTTTCAAGATCTCGGTCTAGCAATAATTCTACAAATTCAGACACATATAAAAAGAGTGGTTCAGGGTCTCAGTCTTCCACAATTTCCCAGTCTCCATCCCAAGGTGGTTTTAAGTCCGGTTCAGGACGTTTTGAAGGATCATCTGGAATAGGGTCGCTTCCTACGTGTAGTTATTGTAAGAAAAAAGGTCATCTGATCAGTGAATGCTTTAAACTTAAGAGAAAAAATGATTTTGATAAAACTCAACCACACGCTTGTGCGGCAGTTAGAGGTGATAGAGAAGCCTTAGTTTCGATTTGTTCTGACACTCCTGATGTCCAGGGTTCACAGTCCAGTTCTATTAATTCTATGGAGGATTATAAGCCCTTTATGTCTCAGGGATTTGTTTCACTCGATGACTCTAGCGAAATTAAACCTGTCCAGATTTTGAGAGATACTGGTGCTGCACAGACGTTATTGTTAGAGGGTGTGCTTCCTTTGTCTGAGCAGACTTCTACTGGTGGGTCAGTTTTATTACAGGGTGTGGAGCTAGGCGTCATTGATGTTCCCCTGCATAGAATTTGTTTGAAGTCAGATTTAGTTACTGGACCTGTTACTGTAGGAGTTCGACCTACTCTTCCCGTTCCAGGCATTTCCTTGCTGCTTGGCAACGATTTAGCTGGTGGAAAAGTTGTACCAGATCCTATAGTTTGTGAGAAAATCACTTCAGATGTCATGTGTAATGATGAAGATGATGACATATATCCAGCCTGTGCTGTTACCAGAGCAATGGCCAAAAGACGAGAAATGGAGGCAGACCATACTCAAGCCTTTGACAGTGCAAATTCTTCTACTGATATTGATTTGAATGACACTTTCTTATCTGACCTTGATGGCACTCAAACAAGCATGGAACCACACAATATCAAGAAGTCGGTGACGAATGAACCTTTATCAAAATTTAGTGGTGATGAAGATGAGTTAAATCTACCAGAAAGCCAAGGCAAGGATATCATAAGCCGAGAGCAGTTACTTTCAGCACAACATAAAGACCCAGATATCATTCAACTTAGTAAGAGGGCACTTCCACCAGAAGAGACCACTAAAGTTGGAGAATGTTTCTATATGAAAGATGGCATCCTTATGCGAAAATGGCGACCACCTGACGCTTCCCCAGACGAAGTGTGGCGTGTTGTTCACCAAATAGTGGTACCAGCTGCTTATCGTCAAGATGTAGTGAGTTTAGCTCATGATACACCTATGGCAGGTCATTTAGGTGTCAATAAGACTTATAATAGGATTTTGAGTCATTTTTATTGGCCTAAGCTAAGAAAGGATGTTTCGAAGTTTTGCAAGTCATGTCATGTTTGTCAGATGGTGGGTAAACCGAATCAGAAGATACCATCCACCCCTCTCCAACCAGTTCCAGCTTTTGAAGAACTGTTTTGTCGAGTGTTGGTGGATTGTGTAGGACCTTTGCCTAGGACTAGATCTAGGAACCAGTATTTACTTACCATTATGTGTACATCCACTCGATTTTCTGTAGCCATACCTCTTAGGAATATAAAGGCAAAGAGCATAGTTAAGGCCCTAACCAAGTTTTTCAGTTTTGTAGGAGCACCCAAGGCAATTCAGTCGGATCAAGGCTCAAATTTAATGTCGGGGTTGTTCCAGCAAGTCATGCATGAGTTGGGTATAAGGCAATATAGATCAACTGCTTATCATCCTGGGTCCCAGGGGCGCTAGAACGTTTTCACCAGACCTTAAAAACAATGCTGAAGACCTATTGTTATCAGTATGAGAAAGACTGGGATGAAGGGGTTCATCTTGTGCTATTTGCTGCACGAGAAGCAGTCCAGGAGTCTCTTGGGTTCAGTCCTTTTGAATTGGTGTTTGGTCATACAGTTAGAGGACCTTTGAAATTGTTAAAGGAAAAGTGGCTGACTGACACTAGTGATCTTAATCTTTTAGATTATGTGTCTGATTTCAAAGAAAAACTTTACAATGCTTGTAAATTAGCACAAGAAAATTTGAAGAGTTCTCAGATGAAAATGAAAATGTGGTATGACAAAGATGCCAGAAATAGGGTGTTTAAGCCAGGTGATAAGGTTCTTGTATTTTTACCTATTCCTGGTCATCCTTTACAGGCCAGATATTACGGCCCTTTTGAAATTGAAAGCAAGATTAGTGATGTAAACTATGTAGTTAAGACACCAGGTCGACGTAAAGAGAAACGGGTTTGTCACATAAACAATGTTGAAAGAGTATTTTGGAAGGTGTGACCGAAATTCTGTAAAATCAGTTTCCACTTTAGCCGATGCTAAGACTGTTCAAAATTGTATTGAAAGTGATACGAGTGTAGAAATGAATGAGAAACATTGTAATCAGAGCGTCCGTTTGAAAAACTCAGAAGTTTTGGCTAATTTGGATGCTAAACTTGGACATTTGAACATTCACCAAAAAGAACAAGTTAAAAACTTGACGAGTGAGTATCATCAAATCTTTTCGGATGTTCCAAAGAAAACTAATGCAGCTTGTCATGATGTCATAGTGGGTGACGCTCTGCCTATCAAACAACATCCGTACCGTCTTAATCCAATAAAATTGCAGTACCTAAGAAGGGAAGTGCAGTACATGTTGGACAATGACATTGTCGAACCTAGTAAAAGTAACTGGAGCTCACCATGTATTCTTGTACCAAAACAGGACGGTACCTACCGATTATGTACAGACTTTAGAAAGGTGAATTCTGTTACCAAAACTGATTCATATCCAATACCTAGAATCGATGACTGTATTGACAATATTGGAAACGCGAAATTTGTCAGTAAATTTGACCTGTTGAAAGGCTACTGGCAAGTGCCGTTAACAGAAAGAGCAAAAGAAATATCTGCTTTTGCTACACCAGATGGACTTTACCAGTATAAAGTAATGCCTTTTGGCATGAAAAACGCACCGGCTACATTCCAAAGGATGATTCACTCCCTTCTCCAAGACCTCGAGGGATGCGAGGCTTACATTGATGATGTTGTCATATACAGCGACACATGGGACGAACATTTCCGAATCATGCGTGCTTTATTTGACATTTTAGCTAAAGCAAACTTAACTGTGAACCTTGAGAAGAGCGAATTTTGTCATGCTTATGTAGAGTATTTAGGCCATAAAGTAGGTCAAGGTTATGTTACACCCATTATGGTTAAAGTGGAAGCTATTGCAAAGTTCCCAATTCCTACAAACAAGAAAGAGTTAATGAGGTTTTTGGGCATGGCTGGGTTTTACAGAAAATTTTGTCCAAATTTTTCCTCAGTAGTTGGTCCACTTACAAATCTTTTACAAAAGAGGGTTAATTTTGAATGGACAAAGGACTGTGAAAAATCCTTTCATAAAATCAAATATGTCCTTATGAGTAATCCAGTTCTGTCAACTCCAGATTTTTCTAAGCAATTTAAGTTAACTGTTGACGCTAGTGATGTTGGAATCGGGGCAGCTTTGTTTCAAGAACATAGTGATAAGGAAGATAGAGTTGTTTCTTATTTTTCAAAGAAACTTACAAAATGTCAACAAAAGTATTCCACCATTGAAAAGGAATGCCTTGCTTTGTTGTTAGCCTTACAGCATTTTGATGTTTATCTGAATGTTACATTACATCCAATTCTTGTATATACTGATCACAACCCCCTGACATTTTTGCATAAATTGTCAAACAAAAATCAAAGACTGACTAGATGGAGTTTGTTGTTACAAGAATACAACATAACAATTAAGCATATCAAAGGCAAAGACAATGTTTTTGCAGATGCCTTGTCCAGAGTATCATGAACAAATTAGATTTGTATTAATGTACATATATTTTACTTTAACAATATAAGTTTTCATTGACATTCAAACTTTTTAAGGGGGAAGGTGTTGTGAGGTGTGTTGTATTTGTATTGTTTCATCATGTATATTATTAGTAACATTAAGTTTCTTGAACATTCCAGAGTGGTCAACATGTTCGGTCATTTTTTCTAGAACATTCTTGAACTTTGTGTATGTCCAGAACTTTCCAGTAATATCATGTACTTACAACCTCTAGAATTTTCTAGATTTATAGTACTGTATAAATACCCTGTCAATTCGATGCATAAACAATAATTTGTCGTATAAGTAACATTGATGTACAGGTGTATAAAGAGACTGGGATATAATTACACTGGACATTGTGTGCAGCAACGGACACTCTGATGTATGTATTTTTAGATTCTTGCTAAGTTTGTACTTTATGATTTGTATATATTAATGTTAATAAATTATTGTTAAGTTTAAATTGTGTGATTGATCTTTGCTGGCATTTAGGGTTATTCTGACCCATAACAACATGTTGATTTAATTGACAATATCTATGTGGTTTTTGGAGACCAGGTCTTCCAACAATCTATTGGAACTCCCATGGGTACCAATTGCACCCCGTTATTAGCAGACCTATTTTTTTATTCATATGAAGCAGAATTTGAGCTGAATCGTATGCACGAAAAGAAGAAACCATTTGCTGTGGCCTTCAACTCGACATTTAGATATATCGACGACGTATTATCAATTAACTATAGTAATTTTCATTCATATGTCAATACGATATATCCTGGTGAGCTTGAGATAAAAGATACCACACACTCTGACACATCTGTTTCATATTTGGATATTTTACTTGAAAAAAAAAAACGTTAATGATAATCTTACATCCAAGCTCTATAATAAACATGATGACTTTTACTTTTCTATCGTCAACTTCCCTTACTCGTGCAGCAATATACCTTCGTCATCTTCATACGGAGTTTATATATCTCAGTTGATTCGATACGTAATACATATGTAATATGCTCTACGTATGAACAATTTCTAAAACGAGGTAAATTATTGACAGACAAGTTGATGAAACAAGAATTTCAGCAGTCTCATTTAAAGTCATCATTTCGTAAGTTCTATGGTCGATAAAATGACTTGTCAGCAAATACAATTTATCATTTGGTCAAATGCTGACTGACGTTTTTCATACTATTTGTAAGTCAATTATTTATACACTGAATTGTTATTTCCCGATCATGAGAAGGAGCAAATGGCGGGTGTGACCGGTCAGCAGGGGATGCTCTCTCCTCCATGGCACCTAATCCCACATCTGATGTTTGGAGGTCCGTGCTTGCTCCTATTTGTATTGTTTCATGGATTTTTTCTCTTGATAACTGTTCGTTATCTCCATATGTATAGAATCCTATATGTTTCACTTTAAAACGATCCGTGAAAAGTTTTTATTTTCTCTTAGTAAAACAATCAAACCTTTTTGTTTTTATATCAGTTTGTATCTTTATGTGACAACTTTACCATGTATGAAAATTAGAAAAATTCAAATGTAGGAAGCATATAAGAATAACTGAAATATCATTAAGAAATAAGAAAATAGAGAATATTCGGATTATCCAATATCTAAAAAAGTTAAATTAATTTATGTTAATTTGGTAATACCTTTTTATAGACCCTATTTGCTGCAAAAAGAAAAAAATTAATATTTTAAAATAGAAGTAGGCATCGCACGATTGGCAACAGTGATTTTTAGCTCTACTGGTCAGAGACCAGAAGAGCTTATGCGATAGTAATGCGTCCGGCGTCCGTCCGTCCGTCCGTCTGTCTGTCTGTCTGTCCGTCTGTCCGTCTGTCTGTAAACAATTTTTCAAAATGCTACTCCTCCTACAGTTTTGGTCTAATTTCAATATAACTTGGCACACAAGTAGACTACACTAAGATACATAATTCAATTCTGTGTATCGGTTTTTGATTTCGATGAACGGTGTTGCCGTGGTTACTAAAAATAGAAATTTCTGTGAAATTCTTTCAAAACGCTACTCCTCCTACAGTTTTGGTCTGATTTCAGTATAACTTGGCACACAAGTAGACTACACTAAGATACATAATTCTGTGTATCGGTTTTTGATTTTGATGAACGGTGTTGCCGTGGTTACTAAAAATAGAAATTTCTGTGAAATTCTTTCAAAATGCTACTCCTCCTACAGTTTTGGTCTGATTTCAATATAACTTGGCACATAAGTAGAATACACTAAGATACATAATTCTGTATATCGAATTTTAATTTTAACGAACGGTGTTGCCATGATTACTAAAAATAGAAATGTCTGTAAAATTGTTTAAAAATGCTACTCCTCCTACAGTTTTGGTCTGATTTCAGTATAACTTGGCACACAAGTAGACTTCACTAAGAACATAAAGAGACTTTATCAACGATCATTATTCTATTTAGTTTCAAATCCCAGCTGCTTAAGCATGTTAAGTACTTTTCTCTTCCTTTGCTATAAGTTCAAACCAGTAGAGCTTCAGTCTCGACAGAGACTTCTGGTTTTTATTCTTAATACCCATGGAAATGGTTATGATCTTGACCTCTCCAATATAACACGGTCAAATTTAATCTACTGATTACATCAATTAATGACACTGTCTTCTTGATTCTGTGAAAATATTACTAATTTTATATACAAGAAATATGAGAAAAATCCTACCTCAATGAGTGAAAGCAAACAATAGCAGGTATATACTTTTAATTTGTTGTATTAATCATATGTCCAATTAAATCATTAATATCAAGGAAGTGGAGAACTTGTCTGTGTAAATCAAGATTTGATAATATGCAAATTTCATAAAAAATATTTTACATAACAGTAATATACCAGTACATCGTCCCAAATTAAGCATTTTGGATCATTTCTTCAGGAACAACAAGATATATCATAAAATAGAAATTAAGAGACACATCGAGGACATGAATGTTTTTTTTTTCTTTTTGAAAAAAGAATTAATGATGATCACGAGACCGAAGTTAAAATTATTCTGAGATTTTTTTTTCTTTTTCAGTAAAACGTTCTAGCATACAAAAGGACTTTTTTTGTTTCTATTCTCCTTTTTTACTTATTGTTTGTACTTATTTGATTTTTTTGGGGGGGGGGGGGGTGGGGTTATATGTGTGCTTTTCTGGTTCTTTTTCTTTTGAAATAACCTAGAGCAAAGAGATTTTTTTTTTCATTCGAAAAAGAACACATTAATGATAATAATGATTCAATATTCATACATTCTGATCGAGGTAAATTGCAGTATTGTATATTTATCAAATTAATAATTGCTCACCGGTCACAATAAAATCAGTTGCAATTTAAAACTATCATAAATGTCCTTTGGTAAATAAACTACTCCTAACTTAAAGATTTTCTTAAGGATATCATTTGGTTGCTATATATATGAATTATATGAAATACTTATAATCAAAAATAAAATGATTATCTGATCAATTTTATAAATATCTATCGGTTTACTTTAAAAAAATATATATAAAAAATAAAAGTTCCATGTTAAAAAGTTGCAATATATTTTGTTGTTGTTGTTGTTGTTTTTCTTGTGTGTTTTTTTTTTAATTAAAAAAATAACCTAGGGGAAAGAGATTCATTTTTTATTCGAAATAGAAAAAAATTATCTATTATTCAAACATTTTGTTCGAGGTAAATTGCAGAAAGTTGTATACTTATCAAATTAATGAACTGCTCATTGGTCACAATATAACGAGTTCATTTGGCATAAATAACATAACTGTCCCCCGTATCTAATCAAAACACTTCTTTCTAAGCGATTTGACTATTATGTAAATAACTGGGCAGCGATTAATTAGTTCCCTGCATTTTCTTTTAACTATCACATATTTGCATTATAATCATTACAAATGCCTTTTGTAAATATCTACTTGGGGATATTGTTGTCTTTTTAAAAAATTGTATATGAATTTTTTAAATCTTTATAATCTAAGAAAAAATTATCATCGGAAAGTTTTCACAAATACATGTATATATAGGTCTACTTTAAAATAGCAACAATCGAGCAAATAAAAGATGCCGCTATTCCGTGTTAAAAAGTTGCAATATATATTTCCTATTTTTCTTGTTTTTGTTGTGTTTTGTTCATTTTTCAAAAAAAACCTAGAAAGGAATATCATTTCCATTTATTCGAAAAAAAAATTGAGGAAAATTTTTATGTAATATTCAAAACTTTTGTTAGAGGTAATTTGTAAAGTTTTGTATATTTATCAAATTAAAAAAATGCTCACTGGTCACAATCTACCGAGTTTTATTGGCATTAATAAAATTATAATCCCCCGTATATAACTATAAGACTCCTTTCTAAGCGATTTGACTATTCTGTAAATAACTAGACAGTGATTATTGTTTTATGCAACAATTTTCATTTTAATATGCATCTCAATATGATTCAAGGTTCTTTGAAGTCCTGGAAACGGTCTTGTAAAAAGTTGTACCTTATAAAAGTCGAAAAATTAATACTTGTTATAGAGATTGAATTTCTTTTAATCTAGCATTGGATATCAATACTTAATAGCATGATAAGAAACTAGAATTGATCAGTGATGCCTTACAATGACAGCACAAAGTTTTTACACTATGTATCTTAGTACAATTCAGCTTAATTCAGCTAAAATACTGCATAAGTATAAAATCATATAATTTTCTCAAAATACCAAGATACCTATATATTTTTATTTTTATTCCTAAATAAATTTCTTGATTAATTTTCTATTAGCAAATGATATGCTTTTAAGTATATTTTCTGAAAGTATACGTGTGATTTGATAATTAACCTACCCTTACCAAAGTAAAATTATTGCAGCAATATTGCTGCTATATTGTGGCAACATTGCGGCAACACATTTTTGTCACCAGAAACAAGCTTTTTGGGCTAGTGAAATATCACCGCTAGCGGCAACAACTTCTGGTGACATTCTGGCAATACTGCCAGAAAAAATGAAATATCACCACTAGCTGCAACAACTTCCGGTGACATTCTGGCAATACTGCCAGAAAAAAACTTTCTGGCAACATCTAGGATTACCCATGAGCCATTTGTTGAGCATGCTCAGTCATTTACTTCCTCTTTTTAAATAAAGTAGAGGGAATTCAAAGGCAAGCATGTTTTGCTTCATTACTGACTTGTATCAAGTTGATTAGAGTTGTTAATTGTGTACAGTGGGATTAGTCAAGATGAGTAGTAAGACTGCATAGTGTGGAATGACTAGAAAAAAGAATTTAAGCAGAATTATAGGAATGTGTACTCTGTTTCCATATCATCAGACTTGGTGAGTCAAAACCAATATTCTTTTTGAGATGAATGATTCAATGAAGATAAAATTGGAAAAATTATACATGTATGTGTTTCAATTAGTGCTTGTGATGCATGCATACTAGACTTGTATGTCTATATATCCTAGAGTAGCAGGAAATGATGAATTAAAGCATGTTATTTGAAAATTAATGCAGAGTTGCTGGACATTTTCACAGTGGCATATTAATATTGTTTCTATAAACATTTTTATGCGCCCATCTCGATAGATCAGGGGTACATATTGTTTTTGTCCTGTCTGTTTGTTTGTAAACTTTAACCTTCATCATTACTTTTGTACCAATGAGAGATAAAGATTTCATATTTGGTATGTCTACTCCACTAATTAAGTTCTTTCAATTGACATCAAGGTCAATGACCTTGTGACCTTGACTGTGACCTATATGCTAAAAATAGCTTTTTCGAATATTCATCATAACTTAAAATTAATGAAAGATAGAGACTTTATATTTAGTATGCATAATTCACTAATTAAGTTTTTTCAAAAGACACCTGAAGGTCAATGACCTTGAGACCTTGGCTGTGACTCATATCCTTAAAATAGATTTTTTGAATCCTAGACATAAATCTTGAGCCATAAAAGATAGAGAACTTGTATTACGTATGCACCCTTCATTAATTAAGCCCTTTCAAATAACACCAAGGTCAATGACCTTGGGACCTTGACTGTGACCATATACTTAAGATAGATTTTTTGAAACTTCAACATAACTTTTGAGTCATAAAAGATGGAGAATTCATATTTGGTATGCACCCTTCACTAATTAAACTCTTTCAAGCAACACCAAGGTCAATGACAATTTGACCTTTACTGTGACCCATATGCTAAAAATAGCCATTTTGATCCTCTGTCATAAATTTTGAACTATAAGAGATAGAGACTTCATATTTAGTATGCATACTCAACTAATTAAGTTCTTTCAAATGACACCAAGATCAATGACCTTGTGACCTTGACTGTGACCTATATGCTATAAATAGCTTTTTCAAACTTTATTGCCACCAGGCGCACAGTGTTTCACAAACATATCTGGATTTTCAATATGATGATCAACATAATTTTCTTTCTGTTCAAAGAATAGCAGAAGTAGCTATTTCTTATTGACCCTGTGGCTTGCTATTGTTTGTTATATTCCTCAGCACAGTTTGTTAATTGTTAGATTGATAGATCATTATTTCTATTAAATACCAATTTATATCTAACTTACATACAAAAAACGATATTGCCGCAATATTGCGGCAATAATGCCGGAAGATGTTGCCAGAAGATCAATATTTTGGTCATGATTTGCAGCAATATTGCCGCAACCCCTTTCTGGCAATATTGCCGCAAAACTAATTTACATACGAAAAACGATATAGCCGCAATATTGCGGCTATAATGCCGGAAGATGTTGCCAGAAGATCAATATTTTGGTCATGATTTGCAGCAATATTGCCGCAACCCCTTTCTGGCAATATTGCCGCAAAACTAATTTACATACGAAAAACGATATAGCCGCAATATTGCGGCAATGTATTGCCAGAATGTTGCTGCAATATTGCGGCAATAAAGCCAGAAGATGTTGCCAGAAGGTCAATATTTTGGTAAGGGTAATAATATGATTAACTAAAATGATGAAATCTAAAGAAATACCATTGATAAGAACACATTAATTCAGATTCCAGAGGCATATTTATGAACGTTTTCAATTTTACCCAACTCCTGATTTACTTTTAGGACATAAGATACAACTGTAAAAAAATGTGGCTAATAAATATTTAAAATATTAAGAATTTGTAAACTTTCTACGTGTGTATTATGTTCAAACCTGTCTGCAACCATCCTTATTAACCTATGTAATTTTTTTTGTCTTTTAAAATCTCATCATTATTATGAAACTTCAAATGAAAAATTAAAATCTGTGCGGTTAAACTTATTCATTCTTCTCCTATAAATGTAACTTATGTTGCTATTTCAGGAATTGTGATAAAAGTTTGTTTGTATCATTTGTCCTTAAAACGTGATAAATTATGTTTAAAATTAAGATCTCGTCAACAATGCCTTTTATTATTTTTCTTTATTGTTCCAAATATCTGATTGGCTCAAACTGGATCACATGACCAAGTATAAAAAGTGTTACGGACTGGATGTTTCTATTTTAAAAATTTATAAACCTGTTGTTTCTAAAATTGGAAACGATCTTCTGTGAAGCAACAACAGTGCTGACGTCACAATAGTCTTTATAGACTGGATGTTTCTAAAAACAGATACTGCAGCTGGTTTTCATTACTGTGACGTCATAAAGCATTGACATAACAATGCCTTGTATGAGAAGGTACTGAGTATTAGAAAGAAGGATTTTAAGACATTTCTTATTAACTGATGAAAAATAATAAAACATTTGTAGCCTTTTGATTCGGTACAATCCCTCGATATATAGAACTTAGAGAAAGCATATCGACCTCGCACTTCATGCTCGGTCGATATGCTTTCTCTAAGGTCTATATATCGAGGGATTGACCTCATCAAAAGGCTATAATTGTATAATATTACGATAAAGCATATTTCGTCAGAATAACCAGAAACTTTTTGGCGAGTTGCAAAACCACGTGAAAAGAGTGTTTCATTGTGGACCTCCACTAAAAAGAGTGTTTGTCGGGACGAGATTTTTCGATTCATAGCCATACGTGTTTTTACAGTACAGTGTATTTGATGACTGCATCATGTACTTAACATTTTATTTTTAAAAAATCCATGAATCTGGTTCAATATTTACCAAAAAATAATTTTGAAGATATGACCTCATGTTTGACCATGTAAACATACTTGAATTGCATTGAACATGAAAATATACGTACAGTAATCAGTAATCATTTTGAGGTTTAATACTGACACAAAAAGAGGTTACTCCGTTTAAAATTTGTTTGCTTGTCAGTTTAACGTGCACTTCAAGAATTTTTCATCCATATTGAGACGCTACCGCTAGTTAATAGATGGCTGCAAATTTAGACCTGTACTTGGCACCCAGGACCATTGAGAAACGAAGGATCTTGTGCATGCAACTTCTGCGATTTCACTCGAATGACCGGTCTCCAACTCCCTCTGTGGGATCCGAACTTGCAACGCAAGGATCGACTTCTTACTCTTCGACTCTGGAGCAATCGTCAGAAGATGTGGAGAACCAACAGTGAAGGTGTAGTGGAGGAAAATAATAAATCAAAGTAAAAATAATTAAACATCCTTCTATAGAGTATTTTCCAGTTTATTAAAACTTACCTGAGGCTGCACTACCCGAAAGTGCTTCCAATGTAAGACAGATCCATAGCAAAGGAATTAACATGGATCTTTCAAAACATCCTGGGGTAAGATCAGGTACCACGGAAGGCTTAGCATCCCATGACAACGGACACATTGTATCATGATCGATTAAACAGATAAGTCTTTTTTTACATTTCGATGAATTCAGTTTATGTTGATGCATTCAATTGATAAGGTTGATGTTAATGTATTCAACTGATAAAATCCTTGCATTAACATACATTATTTTTGTGGCATACAAGTATTTTTAAAGTCACAATGAAATACCTGTGTACATAACACGAACAGAGTTTTCTTCTTGGTTGAGAATCGATGGATCATCTAGAGATTACTTGCTAGTGGAGAGCTGCAAGTTTTGTCCTATACTCGGCATGCACTTAAGGTCATTGAACAGTGAGGGATCTTTTTCGTGCCAGCATTTACTGCGACACGGGACCTCGGCTTATACGGTCTCATCCGAAGGGCCGGTCTCCATGTCCAACAGTGGGATTCGAACCCGCGACGTAAGGATCAACCCCTTACTTCGCGACTGTAGAGCAGACGCTCTTACCACTGCGTATCTTACGTTAATGTTGTAATCCTCATTCAGGCTTAAAATGACATATATGGAGATAACGAACGGTATTCAAGCTCAAAAGTCCAATAAAGAATACAAAACTGGAGCACAGTAAACACAGACCTCTGTAACATCAGAGATGGGATCAGGTGCCATGGAGGATTGAGCATCCCCTGCCGACCGGTCACACCCGCCGTGTGCTCCTTGTCATGAAACGGGAAATAACTGAAAAATCCGTCGTCAATTCAGTGTGTAAATAATTGACGTGCAATAAGTATGAAAAACGTCAGTCAGCATTTGACTAAATGATAAATTGTATTTGCTGACAAGATTATAGTATCGACCAAATAACGAAATGACGACTTTAAACGAGACGGCTTCATGTATATGACGCAAATGAAAATAAGATTTCCAAAGCACTGAAGCCTTCAGATATTTAAGGAAAGTTCCCATGTTGCAATCTCCTTGTAGGAACATTTCAAAAAAAAATAAACACATATCTTTGATATTTATCTATTTTTTTATTTTACAGAATCAAAAATAGTTCTCTTCATTAAAATACAACTTTACAGTCATTGTTTAACTGTTGAGTACTTTACTAGTCTTTTTAGTATCCAAACAGAAACCACGTACCACGCGTACGTTGATGCTCAGTTCATTAATTTTTAATGCGCACATCTGTTCTTTTTCATAGAAAACATGTACAAAATAGCATTCTTGAAATGTCGATTTCTTATGCAGTATATAAATGGACTGCTCAGTGAACTAAACGCAACTAGAGAAAAGGCAAAACGATACAGAAATGAGAAACCTACTGTACATAAACCAAAATGCTTCGCCATTGGTATAACAACACAATATGGCATCCAAAGTACAGCCGAAACACAGGCTAATAAAAGTATAGTAGTCACAGCATTATAATGGCCTTTTCTTGTCCAAAGCGACCTTTTCCGACTTGACCCTCCTCTTTCTTTGCAAATTTTCCGTATTTGTATAAGGCTTATACGGTAAACCATTAAATGTGTCAATAGATTTATAAGTAATATAACACCTGGTGCCAGAAAAAGAAGTTTTCGAAAAACAAGAGGAAATGTCGAATACGTACAATATTCTTCTTCTTCCCAATTATTCCATCCAAAAGCCGGTGATGATGTCAGTCCAAATCCAAATGTGTAAGAAAATGCTAAATAAATCCAGACGTGTTTCCCTCGTGGAAAATTCTTCCATGGAGATTTAATGCACGCAAAACGCTCTAAGGCAAGCCCAAACTGAATGAGCAGTGACGTCAGCAACCCACCAGATATAGTTATGACGTGGAAAAAACACATGTATTTTGTTCCTTCCAACCAGTCGTAATACCTTATTTTGATGACAGAAATCAAAACTCCCGCAATAATCACCATGTTTAAAATACAAAGATTCAAGATCAGTTTGTCGTGGATAGTATTTAGACAACGAAATTTACAAAAGGCGGTTATTACCAAAGAATTAGAAAATAACGATAGAAGAATGATACACACATTGAAGACAATCAAAGTAGCGTCCAGAGTCTCTTGATTTTTTCCATGTGATCCCGAAGTGTTGAAGAAAACCATATCTCCAAAAGAAAATATAATTATATTTTATCGACCACCACTATCCATTGCAATGAAAATTTCTTTTCGTAAATTACTACCGAGAAAATAGAGTTGTTCGACATAGCTAAGGAGTACATGCTTATGTTAGTTATTCTGTTGTATAAGGTATTTTTATGAACTGGCAAGGAAGAAAGATAGGGACTTCGGCCAACGAAAATTGTCCTGGGATCAAACAATTAAGTTGACCTCTTCAACGAGAGGAAATATTAAGCTGTGGGAGACCTAATAATGTCAACGTTCAGGCGTAAATTACATATAACACTTAAAGACATGGTCACTTCTTCTGCAACATTTGCTCTGTGAATGTGTTTATATCACTTTTAATGTTCTGAAAATTGTGAAAGCATATGAATTTATTTTAAAGTCCTGTTGCGTGAGAAAATGTTTGTGAATATTATTTCTTCAATTCTTTGGTGGTAATAGTTTTCTTATCAAAAGATTTAAAAAAAAAAATAATGCGTTAATCGAGACTGACAATTTTCTAGTATATGATGGCATATATAATTTTCAGCGCTTCTTTCGACTTTTTTTTCTTTTATTTAAGAAAAATATGTTGAGGTTTTTTTTGCATTACAAATAGACTTTTATATATATCAGTTCAATATTACTTCTGTAAATTGTCGTATAGGCCTATTGGATGCTGTTTTTTTTTTTTAACCTTTCTGTTTTTACGGATTATGATTTGTATCTTTTTAAAACTGCGTAATATTTTAAACATTTCTCTCATCCATGATTATGCACATCATGCATGTGCAATTTCACGGAAATATTATACGCCAACTCCCGCATTGGATTTCATATTAATTAAAGCAGCATAAAAAATAATTAATTTGTCTACATATAAATTTCTTATCACATTCCATCTTATAACATCATGAAAAGAATTATTTTCAAAATGTGCTGCCAGTTCTACAACTCTGTGGTTACTATATAAAGCATTAATGCGGTAGTGTTAATATTATTCCTTATTTAGCATGAGCATGTATAAGATATGTAGGAAAATGATGGATTTCACTGTAAAACTGTCAATAAAAGCCCGAGTCTTAGTTTCATATATCAGCTTTTTGTCGAATAAATTGCATCAGAATTTGAATTATATTACTTTTTGTAAATTTTTGAGGGTTGAATTATCCCCGCCTAGCCGTGGTCAGTTGCATATGATTTTGATTTTACCGCCTTGGAAAATTGCTCTAATGTTTAAATCTTCACTTATTACGAAAACTTTTCAAATAATGCCTTCCTACTCTCAAATATTGAATTTTTACAATTTTCCAATACAATTTAGAGTTATAGTTATGTAAACCTTAATTGTTCCGAATTGATTCGTTGCTTCCATTTGTAGAGCCATGACATAAAAGTCCTCAATATCAAGAACTAAATGTATCAAAGGTTATTTTTTAAAATCATTTTTAAAAAAAAGTTTCACAAATACTAAAGAATAATGGAAGCTAAGTAAATTTCTGTATTTTTCTTGTCAAGTCAGAAATGATGCTCTAAAAAGTGTACAATAAGAAATGATAAAGCAGTGGATGATATTTATGCAATTTGCACATTGTATATTATGTACTGCAGTTATCCTGTGCAAATCATATGTGTCAATA
>NW_026922142.1:0-19400 GCF_032062105.1 Saccostrea cuccullata | reverse complement strand
ATTAATCTCTCCTCGATCATCATGAAGGTGAATGATATAATATTATGTCTTTACTGGATATAAATGTAAAACTCCTTAGTCTGACCCCAGGGCCATGAAAAAAAAAAATGAGAGAATTCCTAACCTTCAAAAATAATGATACCATACGTATTTCAATCACTTATTATTCAACAGTGATGAATATTTAGGTCTATATTTTGCTAGCATTTGTTTTCACAATGGAATCTATTTAAAAGACCACGTGATATTTTCTAGTGTGTTTACCTTGTATTGTTCTATATAATGCTGACTCATTCTTTGTGTTATTGTCTTTGATTTATCCGTGCGTAAACAGGTAAAGGACATTTTATTTAATACATTACATGTTTTGGGAAAAAACTGTAAAACAATATGCATTCTAATTGTATTTCTTCAAACACGGTATATATTTTTAGAAATACTTCGCACCTTTACATAACAACAGTCATCACATATATATTTCTGATGTCATAACGGAACAACACGTGTTGAATTTATTTTAAGGCATGACATGTCATGTGCTAGAACATTCTAAACCAATAATACCGCGAATTGAGATCACATGGTCATACCGTATAAATACCGAATGCCCGGATGCCAGACAGAACGTAACGAAGGAAGATTTAGTGAGAAGACGCCTTGTTATTTTATTGCGCACATTTTAACTAGGCTAACAACAAAGGTAAGGAAAAATTTAAGTCTGGTAAATTTCTTATAAAGTGTTTGGTATCATTAAAAAAAATTTTCTTGTCCATTTAGATTGTAAAGAATATTGTGAAAGTAAACAGTTTCCTGATTTTCATTCATAGTCGCCATCTTGAAAACAAAGGAGTTTACAAACAAAATTGTTACTTTTATAAGTATCGTGAACACAGTTTTATCATTTTAAGAGAAATTTTAAATAAATTTATTTGAAATCTTTAAATTTTATTGATTTTTGAATGACTACGTGGACCTTGTTGTTAATTTATATGGATAGAAAAGGGGCTTCATGGCTTGGGTCTATGTGAAAAACGTAGAAAATAGAATTTTCTTTAAAAAAAAAATTATGAACGCTAAAATAAGTAAAACTTAGTTGATCTTTTGTTATCTATAGCGTTTAAATAGTGATTTATTACATTTTTAGAACGATGCAGATCTTTGTGAAAACCCTGACTGGAAAAACCATAACACTTGAGGTCGAGCCATCTGACACTATTGAAAATGTCAAGGCCAAAATTCAGGACAAAGAGGGAATTCCCCCAGACCAGCAGAGATTGATCTTCGCTGGGAAGCAGTTAGAGGATGGTCGCACACTGTCCGACTACAATATCCAGAAGGAATCCACACTTCACTTGGTTCTGCGTTTGAGAGGAGGAATGCAGATCTTCGTCAAGACCCTCACCGGGAAAACCATTACTCTAGAGGTGGAACCATCCGACACCATTGAAAATGTCAAAGCTAAAATCCAGGATAAGGAGGGAATTCCCCCAGACCAACAGAGATTGATCTTTGCCGGAAAGCAGCTGGAAGATGGCCGTACACTATCTGACTACAATATTCAGAAGGAATCCACACTTCACTTGGTTCTGCGTTTAAGAGGAGGAATGCAAATTTTCGTCAAGACTCTAACTGGGAAAACCATTACATTGGAAGTAGAACCCTCTGACACTATTGAAAATGTGAAAGCCAAAATTCAGGACAAAGAGGGAATTCCCCCAGACCAACAGAGATTGATCTTTGCAGGAAAACAGCTGGAAGATGGCCGCACATTGTCAGACTACAATATCCAGAAAGAATCAACTCTCCATCTAGTACTTCGTCTTAGAGGAGGAATGCAAATCTTTGTGAAAACCTTGACTGGAAAAACCATCACTCTTGAGGTGGAACCCTCTGACACTATTGAAAATGTGAAGGCCAAAATTCAGGACAAAGAAGGAATTCCCCCAGACCAGCAGAGATTGATCTTTGCCGGAAAACAGCTGGAAGATGGCCGCACATTGTCCGACTACAATATCCAGAAAGAATCAACTCTCCATCTAGTACTTCGTCTTAGAGGAGGAATGCAAATCTTCGTCAAGACCCTCACAGGGAAAACCATTACTCTTGAGGTGGAACCATCTGACACTATTGAAAATGTGAAGGCCAAAATTCAGGACAAAGAAGGAATTCCCCCAGACCAACAGAGATTGATCTTTGCCGGAAAGCAGCTGGAAGATGGCCGTACACTATCTGACTACAACATCCAAAAAGAATCGACTCTTCATCTAGTACTTCGTCTTAGAGGAGGAATGCAGATCTTTGTCAAGACCCTCACAGGAAAAACCATTACATTAGAGGTGGAACCCTCTGACACTATCGAGAATGTCAAAGCTAAAATCCAAGACAAAGAAGGAATTCCCCCAGACCAACAGAGATTGATCTTTGCCGGTAAACAGTTGGAAGATGGCCGTACACTCTCCGACTACAATATTCAGAAGGAATCCACACTTCACTTGGTTCTGCGTTTAAGAGGAGGAATGCAAATCTTTGTCAAGACTCTAACTGGGAAAACCATTACATTGGAAGTAGAACCCTCTGACACTATTGAAAATGTGAAAGCCAAAATTCAGGACAAAGAGGGAATTCCCCCAGACCAGCAGAGATTGATCTTTGCCGGAAAACAGCTGGAAGATGGCCGCACATTGTCCGACTACAATATTCAGAAGGAATCCACACTTCACTTGGTCTTGCGTCTGAGAGGAGGAATGCAAATCTTTGTGAAAACCTTGACTGGAAAAACCATCACTCTTGAGGTGGAACCCTCTGACACTATTGAGAATGTCAAGGCCAAAATTCAGGACAAAGAGGGTATTCCCCCAGATCAACAGAGATTGATCTTTGCCGGTAAACAGCTGGAAGATGGCCGCACGCTGTCCGACTACAATATCCAGAAGGAATCCACACTTCACTTGGTTCTGCGTCTGAGAGGAGGATTTTAAACTTGGAGTATTTTAACTTGTAACATATTAAGTATTATTTATAAAAAGACTTGAGAAATGTTTTTATCAATGTTTAATGCCATCTGAAAATTATGCCTATTAAAAGTTTACAACATAAAACTGTGTTTGCATTTAGAGGTGCATGTAAAAAAAAAAAATGTTTAAAATGAGATTATAGGGAAAAAAACATAAATTTGCTAAATTATATTAATATAATTTCAAATTAATGACTGATAAATGAGAGGTATTCAGAAGAGGAACAAGGAAATATTCAAAAAATTGTGGTCCCCCTTCTTTTGGTGTCTTTTCGGTGAGATGTCATTTTTAGCTCAACTGAGCTGAAGGCTCAAGTGAGCTTTTCTGATCACATTTTGTCTGGCATCCTTCTGTCTGTCTAGCTGTCTGTCTGTTAACTTTTCACATCTTCGACTTCTAAAGAACCCCTAGGCGAATTTCAATCAAACTTGCCACAAAACATCCTTGGGTGAAGGGGATTCCAGTTCGTTCAAATGAAGGGCCAGGCATTCATTCAAGGAGAGATGATGGGAATTTGGAAAAAATTTGGTGGAATGAGGCCATTCCAAGCTTGCTCTATCAGACTATGTTTAGCATCCGCGTGCGCCTTGGTTTTTGACATCCCATATAAGAAAAAAACACACAACATCAGGATTCCTGAAATTGATTAATTTAGTCGAAATTTTTGAATTTTGTCCATTTCTCCAAATAATTCTGTACAGTAAGTTATATTGGGTTATTTTAAGCATGTAATCCCTTGTTTTTGCTTAAGAACAAATATTTCTTCTATTATTAAAAGCAGTTTAGTTAGATCAAATCATTTGAAGGGCGTCATTTTTATGACTTTTAAGCCTGTGTTTATGTTTTGGTTTGTGTGTGTGTGTTTTTTGCGAATAGGTAGGTAGGTTTTTGAAAGATGGGTGGACGCTAAACAGAAAAAAAAACTTCGAATGGCCTGATTTAACCACTGTACTAGGAAAGATGAAACTTATGGGGAAACATCCTCAGGTAGTGTAGATTCAAATTTGTTCAAATCAAGACCCCTGGGGGTAGGGCGGGGCCAAAAAGGCCGACCAAAGTTTTACATAGAAACATACAGGAAAATTCTTTAAAAATCATCTTCTTAAGAATAGAAAAGCTATAATTGATCATATTTATATGGAAGCATCCTCAGATAGTGTTGATTCAAGTTTGTTCAAATCATGACCCTCAGGGTTAGGGCGGGACCACAATAGCCGACAACAAATTTACATAGAAATATGTAGGAAAATTCTGTAAAGATCTTCATCTCAATAATAGCTATAGCAAAGAATTAATTGATCATATTTATATGGAAGCATTCTCAAGTAGTATAGATTCAAGTTTGTTCAAATCATGACCCCCCGTAGGTAGGGCGGGGTCAAAATGGCCGAAGTTTTACAAACTGATAGAAATATATAGGACATTCTTTAAAAGTCTAGCTTCTTCTTAAGAATAGCAAAGCCATAATTCATCATATTTATATGGAAGCATCCTCAGGTCCTGTAGATTCAAGTTTGTTCAAATCATGACCCCCGGGGGTAGGGCGGGGTCAAAATGGCCAATCAAAGTTTTACATAGAAATATATAGGAAATCCTTTTAAAAATCTTCTCAAGAATTGCAAAGCCATAATTGCTCATATTTATAATATGGAAGCATCCTCAGGTTGTGTAGATTCAACTTTGTTCAAATCATGACTCCGGGGGTAGGGTGGGGCCACAATGGCGGATCAAAGTTTTACAAAGACATATACATGTAGGAAAATTCTTTAAAAATCATCTTCTCAAGAATAGCAAAGCCATGATGGTCATGGGACTACTTTTGGATATAAACTTTTCAATAATAAACCAATTTCTACTTTTCCCAGCCAAAATGCTCAGGTGAGCGATGTGGCCCATGGGCCTCTTGTTAGAACATATTGTGTCAAATATGAAGCTCTATCATACATTATTTAAAAATTATTACCGAAGTGGATTTTTATGCGCCCGGATTGATAAATCCGGAGCGTATATTGTTTTTGTCCTGTCTGTCTGTTTGTCTGTTTGTCTGCAAACTTTAACCTTCGCCATAACTTTTGAATCATGAAAGATAGAGACTTCATATTTGGTATGCACACTCCACTAATTAAGCTCTTTAAAATGACACCAAGTCATTGACCTTGTGACCTTGACTGGGACCTATATGCTAAAAATAGCTTTTTATCTTCAAACTTTAACCTTCGCCATAACTTTTGAACCATGAAAGATAGAGACTTCGTATTTGGTATGCATCCTCCACTAATTAAGTTCTTTGATACGACACCAGGGCCAATGACCTTGTGACCTTGACTGTAACCTGTATGCTTAAAATAATTAATCACTGAAGCCCCTGTATGACAACATAGCCAAGATTATTTTTTCCTAAATGCAAATTAAATACATTGGTACTAAAAGTAGCGTCTTCTCACAAGAAATTCGATTGTGAAATATGAAAGCCCTAGCACCATCTGTTCAAAAGTTATGACCAAGGATAAGTTTTTGAAGGGTACATATGTAGTTATGTACGTCAAACTCCAAGGTCGAAGATGTTGGTTTCTTAAGAAAGGTCTTGTCACAAGTATTACATATGTGAAGTATGAAAGCCCTAACCCTAACGTTTGTTTATTAAAAGAAGGTCAAACCTCAAGGTTTTGTGACAGGTGCTAAGGCTTTCAAACTTCATATATGTAATACTTGTGAGAAGAACTTTTATCGGATACCAAGAACTTTGACCCTTTGACATAGAACGGTTAAGGCTAGGGCATTCATACTTCACATATGTAATACTTATTACAAGACCTTTCTTAAGAAACCAGCAACTTTGACCTTGGAGTTTGACATACCTTTCAAACATTTATCCTTGGCCATAACTTTTGAACAGGTGGTGCTAGGGCTTTCATATTTCACAATCATATTTCTCGTGAGAAAACCCTACTTTGGGTACAAATATATATATAATTTGCATTTAAGAAAAGATTAATCTTGGCTATATGTTGCTATACGGGGTCATCAGTGTTTCACAAACACATTTTATTCCTAAAACTTTTGATTTAGAGGAGATAATGCTTTCATATTTGACATGTGCATTTACCAGCGGGACAAGGTATTTCCGAGCATGCTATGATTTCTGATCCTTTCATCTTGACCTTCACGATTTACCTTATTTTTTAAACAAGACGTCTTTGTGTACATCTGTGAAATATGAAAGATAGAGCCCTCCCCATTCAATAGTCATGGGTTAGGTTAAAGTTGACAACAGACAGACAGAGTGACAAACAGACAGGACCCCTCGGAATTTTCGATCGCAGGCATGATCTGGGGGCATAAAATCTGCGTTTTTACCGTCTCGACATTTTTCAGCTAGCCATATTGTATTTTCGATGTATTACTTACACCTGGCCTGAACAGGGTGTAGATGTTGTACACCTTAAGTGTACACTCGATTATGGAAAACTGTACACCAGGTGTAAATTTAGTGTAGACATATGAAGAGCGCACAAACATTTTTTCCATAGGCGCTCCCCATGTAATTCTGTAAATGACGTATGATAAGTATATATAGGTCTACCCCTCTATGCTGTAAAATCATAGTGTGAAGGTGTAGACCTATATACATGTACATGTATACTTATCGTATGTCATTTACAGAATTACATGGGGAGCGCCTATGATTTTTTCGACGTATTACCCTTAAAAAGTAAAATGGAAAAAGTAGCCGCAATATGGCACGGAAAGCGTTTTTATTAAATATAATGGGGACTATTTGGAAGGGGGGTAAACCAGGGTAATATTTACTTTCAGATATACAGTAATTTTGCATAAATTAAGCTTCTTTCGAGGGTCAAAATTGAGTAACATCAGTTACAAAATACATGTGTAGCGTTAAACAGCATGTTCAGTGTTTGATGGTTTTTGATGGTTTTACTTTCCCAACATTAGCTCAGTGTTATAAACATTTATCTTTCTTTTTAAACAATTTATATCCCAGACCTTAATCTATAACAACATATAAACTAACATCACTAGAAAAAAGGCAGCTGCCAGTGTGTTAATCATAACTATAATTATACATTACGTATATCTAAAAAAAAGTGCATCCATTGTTCATAT
Organism: Saccostrea cuccullata; assembly: GCF_032062105.1. Taxonomy (NCBI): domain Eukaryota; kingdom Metazoa; phylum Mollusca; class Bivalvia; order Ostreida; family Ostreidae; genus Saccostrea; species Saccostrea cuccullata. The sequence goes on along the minus strand of NW_026922142.1, from coordinate 12,261 downwards.
AAAGTAATATTTTGTTTTATGAAAAGTTTATTACAAAGCTGGTTCCATTCTTGTGCATTTCATGTTTCCCTATCATCGACCAGCATTGCTTCACTCAGAGTTCCTTGGATGGTTCTCACCTCGCACATAACCTCGGGGTTTGAATGGAGCGCATTCGGCAAATTGAGCTTTGCGGAATTAGCCGAGGATTGCCGATTGCCATTAGACGTCATTATGAAATACGTCACAATCACGGTGGCGTCTTTGAATTGTGACGTCACAATAACTTATACCCTCACAACGGAGGCAAAACATAAGTATTGAAGTCATTAGCAGTGAAACCATTATGGTAATCTAGAAAATTTGGTTATTTCATTGGCACTTGATTTAAATTATGTCTACTATTAACAATTACATGTTAATTATTAGATTGCTTTTTTTTCCTGATTCACAGGAACCTAAGTACAAGAAAAGTAAGGAATATTTTGGAAGTTTGGGAGATTCAGAAAGTGATTGGATAGGCAATACTTGGTCAGAATTCAAAAACGGTACAGAATACCTAGAATGGTTGGAGCGAGAACTTCCATATATAGAGGTATAGGAAAATGCATATTTCATTGTGCCTACTTCAGTATATAAAATGAACCTCAAATGTAACATTTTAAAATGACTGAATGATTTTGATGCATTTAATTTTTGAAATCGTGATTATATATAAGATACCGTTTTTAAAGGAATTTGAAGCCAGTGATGCAGTTCAGTACTACTTTTTTCGGAGCTGGAGCAAACATAGATCATACTTTCCCGAAATGGAACCTTTAAGTATTATTTAGAGAACTCGACGGGTTCTGTATCGTAGATACAAATTTGGGGGTGGATACGAGTGTGCAGCACGAGTCTCCACCCCCAAATTTGTATCTACGATACAGAACCTGTCGAGTTCTCTAAATGATTTGTGACACGATCAATCAAAAATAGCTCCGCCCTCTGCTAATTAGCAATACAGAACGGGACTGTGGTGGGCGGAGCTACTTTCCGTTCTGCATTAGCCTTGTTTACAGTATTGCATTTGCCAACTATTCTGTATCTAAAATACAGCACGGTCTAAAAATAAATCTGATTCAATTTAGCAAAGCTAGCACGTACACACAATAAATACATGTACTGATGTTTTCCTATTATTAATTTTTAAGAAATACTCGGTTTTTTCCTGAGAATGCAGAATGTCAAAATTTCTAAATCACTTTTTAAAAACTTATTCCACACAGAATCTACACGTAATTTCGATCGAAAGTAAAAAGAAAAATCGCAATAACGGAAAACATCCTCTGTACCTAATTTTGAACAATCCACACGAAACGGAAAATTCGCTACCACGGAAAAAATCCTTCTCGCTGACGACAGCCACACGTCTCTTTCACTTCGTTTTTAATGTCGCAATTCAATTTGAAAATAAAATTCCGTGACATCAAAGTCCATCGAAGAATTTTCTGTAAATCCTGTTTATGTAAATCTAGTTAAACCGGGATTTTAAGATCCCTGAAATAAATTATGATAAATCTCCATCTACAATCATAACAATAGATCCCAACAATTACGGTTAAATCCTCCAATTTATCCATTAAGACTGACTATCACTCGATTACGTCTACCCCGTTAAATTGTCAAAACAAATCTGACCGAATGTTACGTTTTCCGTGGAAATATATATATACTGCGGATGCGTACTCCCCGTCGGGGCCTCATCTACAGAACTCTGGCGGAAGTTTGGACGCTGCAAAGTTATAAAGTGGGCGGAGCTATTTTTGATTGATCATGTCACAAATCATTTAGAGAACTCGACAGGTTCTGTATCGTAGATACAAATTTGGGGGCGGAGACTCGTGCTTTCGCACTCGTCTGCCCCCAAATTTGTATCTACGATACAGAACCTGTCGAGTTCTCTAAATAATACTTTTTTTTTTCATTTTTTCTCATTTTACAATTTATTAGATGCCTATTTCTTAATACAAGCCAGAGATCCAGTGAATAAATCTACACTAACTCCATAGAGAAATATATAAGATTTTTATGAATAAATAAAAACAAATCTCTCGTTAATTTTAAAGGAAAAAGAAATTGAAGAGAAAGATAATGTAAGTTTGACAGATGACTATGCTGATGAAGCAGTAATGGAAACTGGAAAAAGTGTGGCAAAATGGAACAAAGCCGGAATTCAAGGACGGGAGGCAACTATTGGAATGGCTCGAAAGAAAATTGCCATATCTGGAGGTACTTAAATGTACAAAAAAAACCCACATATATAAGGTGACATTATGATTAATCATGGCCACATTTTTACTTGTATTTTATTTTCAGCCATTTGCTCCCGAAGACGCTGTGCATTACTATTTCAACAGACAGTGGAGTCGGCAAAAATCGGAACTTAAACTCGAAGTATTAGTTGCAAGTGTATAAACATATCTGTTTTTTTTTTTTTAGCTTCTCTTGAATATTAGAATAAATGTTGAGATTTACTTCAAGAAGTTTAATGTTCGTGTAATTACAAAATTTTGTCGTTTTTATTCAAGGAAGAAGACAGTGAGAACGAGAATGAAACTACTGACCACTGCAATCATGGAGATGACAAAAGCTTGGAAGTGAGTCCGCATACATGTATATACTAGTATTTTAATTTCGTTTAAGGATACACCAAAGGTTTCCAAAGGGCAAGATTTAATTTGCTTGTAATTCTTTCATTAACAAAGATAACATATTAAAAATATATATCATTTGAAAGCTTATTAAATTCACTAATTAATGATGTTAATTTAATTTTTCATTTTTATCTTATTAAAAATATATTTATATTTTAATGTAAATATTAGTGCATTTATATTTTATTAATCAACTTTTTTGTATTCCACCTTTCAAAGTCAAAATTTTGCCTCAATGTTGATTAAAGATTGAACTTTAAAACCGTATCTCAGATTTTTGATAAATCGTTTTATTCAAAAGTTACATCCATTTGTCTTTCAATGTTACCAATTTATTAGCCTAATTCTACATTTCCCCCAATAATTCGAGAACTGAGCAAGATATAAAAAATCTGAGATACGGTTTTGTGAACACACATTTGAGACGCATTAATATTCTGGCCAGTTTTCAGAGAAATTGGTAAATAAATAAGGGAGCTGAATCCTTTCAAATAATACCACCAACTGTCTGATCTTACTTTACAGTAGAGGGCAAAAACCCATTACACAACAAAGTATGCCAAAGCTGGAAATATATGACACCTTGGAGATTCAGCTTTGGATATCTGTCACTTATCCATATTTCCTATGCATATTCACAAGAATGGGAGGTTCTATTCTTTATTTAGGTGCTTTAAATAAAGTAAAATAGGTTCAATTCTGAATCAGAAAGATTTCCCGGCAAAATGGCAAGAGCTAAGCTCCACCTCCTATTTCATAGTCATTAGTGACCTGTTAGATCTCCTTCCCTAAATCTAGAGTCCCTGTAGTTTAATTACTGTGTGGCTAGTGAAGAATTCCCCAAGTGGTCACAGTGATTTATTGCTCCTTTCAGAAGAAGGCAGTTACAGACCAAATCAGAAGCTTCAATAACGGCACATTCACATGTGTTAGTGTTTATGTTTGATTATTGTTAAATAATTAGAACGCCATTAAATAATCAGCAAGAATTTTTCATGCCTTATAAAGCAGTGATTAGCATCGCTTTATTAGCCAAAAATCTCAAAATTGACAAAAATCTTGAAAAAAGCCTTTGGTGTATCCTTAACTATTCTTTATGAATTAAAAATGTTTAAAAAATAAATATTCAGTTCATTGTTAGCAGTGTTAAGTATTTCTGTTTTTTTGAATAAAAAATCTTTTCTATATCATTTTTAGAACAAAGATGACAGAAATCCTTATATTAAAATGATGGCTGGCCCTTTGGTTCTGGAAGGATTTAATTTTAAGGTAAATAATGAACTGATTGTCTTAAACTTGAAAGTGTGTCTTACCAGCAAGTTAAAGGTAATTGTAAAAGAACTGATTTTTTCCCTAGAAATCTGAGCCAAATGAAGATGACACGCCAAAGAATGCAGCCAAGGAGAAAGATACACTTATGATACAGTTTACGAATGAAGGCAATTCTCTGATTGGTGAAAAAATGGTAATATACTAGTTTTACATTTATATTCAAAGTAGATATATATTTTTGTGGTCTCTCGTGCCCAGTAAAGCATATACGCTCCTTATCTTCCTTAGCCAAGGGTGACTTTCCGCTCCTGTCCTCTTTTCACACCATTGGCTATTAAAGATGATCCGCTCCTTAGTCATAAGATTAAAATTGAAATCTTTTCATGCAGGGATTTTCATTTCAAGTTTTATCAATCAATCCTTTTCAAAATTATGGCATAAGAAGAATTTTTGTAATATTTTTTTCCCATTAATAAGTTTTTTTGTATTTATTTTTTAGTTGAATGGTGTCACGATAGCAAAATTCCAATCTAGGCTCCACCCACTTCTACAGAAGAAAGTAAGTTGTATTCAATTTCAAATGACATGTTAAAATAAACGGCCTGTCGTTACGGAAAGAAACATCATTTTGTTAAGACTGAAATATTTATTGTAACCTATTGTTAAGAATATCACAACGTGCTTTTATTATTTCAGAATAAGGATAAAAGGGATCATTTCACAGACGAGAAGAAAGCGAAGAAAGAGACTAAGAAGACGATGTTTTCCTTTTTTCGTCGTGTGTTTGGTTGATGCCTGAGACATCTGTAAAACAAACTATAGACAGAGAATTGTTAAATTATTTATAACTTTTTTGAATTTTTTGTAATACATATCACCTGATTGAACATAAAAATATTTCTATATTGCATTTAATTGTTATAATTGATCATTTTTTTATGGTTAAAACAAGATGTGCTTGTGAAACACCGATGCCCCCGAATGGCAACATACCAAAGGTTAAATTATTTTAAACATTTAAATCAAATATGTTGGTACCAAGAGTAAGACCTTCTCACAAGAAATACAAATGCATGTGAAGTATGAAAAAATCTAACACCACCTGTTCAAAATCTATGGCCCAGGTTGACGTTTTTAAAGGTAGGTCAAATTCTGGGGTCAAAGGGTCAAGGTTGTTGGTATCTCTAGAAAGGCTTTGTCACAAAGATTACATATGGGAAGAAAGAAAGCACTAGGCCTAACTGTTCGAAAGTGATTGCCAAGGTTAAAGTTTTTTAATAAGTAGGTCAACTCAAAATTCAAGGACAAAGGGCCAATGTTGTTGGCATTATATGAAAGGTCTTGTCACAAGGATTATATTTATGAAGAATAAAAGCCCTAACCCTTACAGTTCAAAAGTTATGGCCAAGTTTTAAGTTTATTAAAAGAAGGCCAATCTTCAAAGTAAAGGTCAAAAGGTCAAAGTTGTTGGTATTCAATCGAATGTCTTGTCACAAAGAATAAATTTTTAAAGAATAAAAGTCTTAGCACCAACCGTTCAAAAGCTATTGCCAAAGTTAAAGTTTTTTAAAGTTGGTCAAACAACCAGGTCAAGGTCAAAATCATTGGTATCCAATGAAAGGTTTTGTCACAAAAAATACATATGTGAAGTATGAAGGACCTAGCACCAACCGTTTAAAAGGTATGACCAAAATAGAAGTTTGGGAATTTTGATGTATAAATGTGTCAAACTTCAAGGTCAAAAGATCAAATTTGGTCTGAGAGGTCTTGTCACAAGGTATACATATGTGAAAAATGAAAGCCATAGTCTCACCAAGTCAAAAGTTATGGACAAGATTAAAGTTTTTGCAGACAAACAGACAGACACACGGACGGACAGGATAAAAACTTTATACCCCTGAAACATCGTTTATTGGGACATAAAAAAAAAAAAGAAAAGAAAAAGAAAGTTAGAAGCTCATTGGTTTTATTCTTTGACGTTCTCGTGGAAATATTTTAAGGTCTGATAACACCTTTCTCAATATTGTATAATAAAATTAATATTTTTGGTGTATAGCAAGAAATACAAATAAAATATCCCAACCTTAAGTCGAAAAGAGGAAAACAACAACTAAATAAAAACCACGATTTTTCACGAAATATTATTACGTAAAATTATTATTACATGAATTTTTTTATCACATAAAAAAATAACATGAATTTTATTCCGTGTGCACATAACTTAACAACACAGGTAATTCTACCTATCTACAAGAAAAGTGACGTCACTTATCAAGTATTGATTGTTGTGGAGTGTCCAGGATTTTGGCAGACAGATTGCCTCAGTAAAGATCGATTAGGATCCTTTAATATTGTGCTTCCTACAAAGAATGATTAAATAAAGGTAATTCAATTATGTCTTGGAATAAATAATGTTCAGTACATAAGTATATTAAGTTATAATTTCTCCTTTAAAGTGTTTATTGGCCAACATTTTTATCGAGGCTTCTCATTTGCTAAAAATATACTCGTATGCCAATGCACCTATGTACATAAAAATAATTATGCAGAATGATAACGTGAAAGTGAAACCTCACAACATTTAAAAAAATCATACTTGTGTCTTCCCATAAATTTTTATCAAAATAGAAAATTTAGTAGTAATTATTATTAAAATAAATTACAGACAGATGATACAAACAATTTTTTTGTTGGAGGAGACTTAATATCATGTCACAGGTTTAGAAAGGTTGATAATTCATTGATTTTTTTTCCTTAGACTTGGAGAATGGAACACCTTCCATATTTCCCCCCAAAAGTACACTACTAGAGTAATCATGGTAAAATTGATTGATATCCACCCAATTACCTATTTTTCTTCAAGAATGTTTCTAAATGATCACAATGGGAGCTAATATTGCATTTACTCAATAACCTGTTGTATTCTCTTGCAAAACAGAAATGACACTTGGAAAATATTAGTTAATGTACTGGTTAATGTGAAGGTATTCCATTCTCAAAGTCAAAGTCCTTGGTTTAAACCCCCTTACCCTATGTTTCTATACCAATGATACAGAAATGGAATACATTTAATATATGAAACAATTCATATTGATTTAACGTCATGTCCCCAAACACTCAAATCCACAATGGACTATCAAACTTTACATAAAAAACATAAGCTGATAAGAGAAATCTTAAAAATCTAATGTAAAGGCATATTGGTCATATTGTAATGAAGCATCTTCAGAATGCATGTGTAGCTTCTAGAAAGCTTAAGCTTTTCCAAATCATGAACACCCGGGGTAGGTTTGGGCCCTTATTGGCAATATCAGTGTTACATCTATAGGAAAATCTTCCGAAAAACAGCCTAGTCATTGTTAATGAAATTCATGTGGAAGAATCCTCAAGTACGCATTGTAGATTCAAGTTTGCTCAAATCATGACCACTGGGGGTAGGTATGAACCACAATGAGCAATCAAAGATTTACAAAGGAAAACGTGTGAAACATCTTTTTCCCTGTAAAATTGCTCAGATGAGCATTGTGCCCCCTCCAAACGGGCTTCTTGTATGCTACGTCATACTTTATCCTTAAAAAATTTTAATTAACAAAGTTATTATTAAAGCAGCCCACCCCTTAAACCATGACGAATTCAAAGAAATTGTTATAACGAATTAAATAAGTTGGACAACTCGTTTATATATTTCTTCAAAGGTCCTAAATCGGCTTAAAAAATGTAGAACTTAAGCAAAATTAATTTTCATTTAGATTCCGGTGTAAATACAATCTTTTATTTTATCATTGCCTTAGATGAATAAAAAGATAAACGTATTACTGTTTTCAGAATAATGAAGATCTTCGTCAGAATCATAACTGAAAGGACAATCACTCTGGACGTCGACCCCTCAGATAGCATTGAAGATGTTAAGGCCGAGATTGAGAGAAAGGAAAATATCCCTCTTTACATGCAGATATTACTGTTTTTGGGAAGACCATTGGAGAATGATCGTTCACTTTCCTACTATAATGTACGGGAGGAATCCATTCTTCACTTGGCCCTGCGTTTGAGAAAGGATTTTTAGATCTTCGTTGAGTTCTTTACGGGGGAAACCATCGCTCTTGTGGTTGATCCATTGGATACGATTAAAAATGTCAAGGTAAAAATTCAAAATAAAGAGGGAATTCCTGTATATCAGCAGAAGATGATTTTCGCCGAGAGACAGCTGGAAGATGAACTTACATTGGCTGATTACAATATTCAAAATGAATCAAGACTTCAAATGATCCGACGTTCATGCAGAAAAATGCAGATTTTTGTTAAAACCCCCACGGGAGGATCTTTTGCTCTTGATGTTGAGACATCTGACACCATTGGAAAGGTAAAAGATATGATTCAGGAGAAGGAAGGTATTCCTCGAGATTTGCAGAGACTGGTGTACGTAACGTATTTAAGGGATGAGCTCACCCTTAATGACTATGCAATTCCAAAGAACTGCATGGTTTTCCTCAAATATAAAAGCGTGATTCCTTCCTGTCGGTAGTTTAATCCAAATACCAACAGATTTTGAAATGTATCGAATACTTTTTTTTCAATTTTATAGCATTAACAGGAGAATGTACTGATTGTACAGTTCAGAGATAAATGCTCCAGATTTAAGCTAGACATTAATTCCAAAGCTAAACGAATCTGGATTTCAATTATTTTTTATGCCCGCGTAATCACATAGTCGGGGTATATAGTTTGTGCTTTGTCTGTCCGTCTGTCTGTGTGTCTGTTTCTTTGTCCCCAATAACTTTAATCTTGCTCATAGCTTTTAAGTGGGTTGGGCTATGATTTTCATATTTCAAAGGTGTAATGAATTGACAAGACCTTAGTTTCTTTTGGAACCACCAATTTGATTTCTTGACCTGGACTTTAGAGTTTGGCCCCATTTTACAAAAATAATATCACATTTTAACGCTGGTCATCACTTTTAAATTGTTTCACATCTGTATTAATTGTGACAAGAACTTTCAGTGTGTTCACAAGTAATTATTTTTGACCTTTTGACCTTAGAATCTGACACACTTTTTAAAATCTTTAACATGGCTATAACTTTGTAACAATTGAGACTAGGGCTTTTATAGATCACAGGTGTATTCCTTGTGTCAAGACCTTCATTTAAATACCAATAATTTTGACATCAAAAGTTTGACATGCATTTGAAAAAAATAAACGCCATAAGAAGTTATACGGGGCATCAATGTTTCACAAAACATAACGAAAAATTTAAAAAAAGATTTATGTATAGTTTTGCTACAATTAATTGGTAAATTTTACTAAATGTTATCGATTGTAAAAAGACCCGCGTTTATCTAGTCTCTTCTAATTTATATTCAATTTGTTGTTATTGTAAAAGTGGTTTTAATTTGCGAAAGTCTTATCGGTTGTTTTACTGGGCTTAGTCATTGTGAATACCGGTATGCATAATTTTTAAAGTTAATTTCTCTGGATTCCGTAGTCCAATGTACGTCTATATTATTGAAGTCTTTCAAAAAAATTCAGGCACTCAGGGTTGCAAGAAACAAGTCTTATCTAAAAAAAAAAATAAGTCTAAACTGAGAAATCACTGATAAATATGGACTTTCAAGCAACAAGTATTGATGGATTGTATGAAGGCTTTAACTAAATCACTATCAGCCCAGCAGATCTACATATGTATTGATGACGTCTTATTGATGTACTATAGTTTTTTTTATTCATGGATTGTTTTATGTTATATCTTATTGAACTCGAAATAAAAGGCACCACTTAGTCTGCTTCATATGTTGGCTTTCGTAGAGAAAGGCATGGATGTTAGACTAACAACTTCACTTCACCTTTTTTATCGTAAACTTTTCTTATCTATGTAAGAATAACCAATCGTATTTACCTGCATATGAAATTTAGGTCTCATTGTTGAATAGACAAGCCATAACAATCTTCCTCGCATGAACAATTTTAAAAAATTAGTCTTATACCATTGACAAACACATTGATGATACAGAGGTATCTACAATCCCTTTTGAAGTCAGTACATTCTATGGTCGATAGAATGAACTTGTTCATAAAAAGAATCTATTGCTGAGTTGAATGTTGATTGACGTTTTCCTTACAAGTCGTTAGGCAATTATTTTCTTCGTTTACTTGATCATGAAAAAAGCTGACGGTGGGTGCATATGATTGTCGAATAAAAGTAAAGGATGTTTTCTCCGAGCTCTTCGCAAATTTATAGTGTATCATTGGACTGCGTGTTATCTTCATGTTTAATTCGAAGTTTGATGAAATAGAGAAAGTTGCAGTTTGCATTCTCGAAGCCTTCCCCGTTTGTTACCGACACCTATGTATGGAACGCCATCACTGCCTTATAGCATACAACTATGCATTTATTATGTCAATTTATCATTACGTGATGTGAACATATCTTTACGTTATGTCATTTTTTATGATATGATGTGAAAATATCATAACATCATGTCAATGCTGCATTACATGAAGTAAATACATTCTTTTATTATGTCAGCACTTCATAACTTGAAGTAAAAAATCCATTTTGTTAAGTGATTATGTGTTTACATTGTGTTAAAACTTTATTACTTGAAATGAATGTTTCTTTACATCATTTCATTTCTTTAATATGCGAGGTCAAAATCGCATTGCGTCAAGCAAATTGTGTTTTATAATTAAACTTATCACTACATGAAGTCAAAAATCCATTCCTTTTTGAGAGTGTATATTTCTATTATATCAAATCATTATTACGTGATATGGATTTATCTTTATTATACGTCGGGAGCATCATGATGTGAGGTGAACACATCTTACCTTCATGTCAGTGCTTTATTACGCGGTGTAAAAAGTGTATAACATAATGTGAACATATTATAACCGGTAAAAATACACAAGTCGGTACTTCGTTTAATAATTTATTAACGATCCAAAACTTGGTGTTTCTACTCGATCTGTGTGTCGGCGTGGACAATGCAAAGTCCAGTTTCCAACTGAAGATCATTGTATTAAGCAACCAATTTATAACAAAAATGAAGTAAAACAATTACAGTCGAGAGTTACTCAAAGCAGAAGGACATAATTGACATAATTAATATGATTGAATAATAAATAGCACTTTCACTCAGGTACAGGTGGCATCAAATGTCTTGTGGTCAAGGTCTAATTATATTATATTAAGCACTATCAAAGGAAATTATTGTTACTCAAAAATATGTTCATTTTACACGGTCACAGTACCCCTTTGCCCCCCGAAACACGTCCTCGTGTTTCCAAGTTTGTCTATCGTTGACAGGCATACTTCTGACAGAATGGGAAGACCTTGGATACTGCTTCCTGGCTCCACGGGGCGGTCCACTGTAGATGGCTTTCCTCGAGGAATGAAACTCTTTATATTTGCGGAGTGAATTTATCTCCTCTTGTGTCTTTTTGGTGTCAATCTGATAGTCATTTATCACCTTTTTCGATTCCTCGAGGTCTTTTTCTACAGCTGAGAGCTTTTCCTGGAGTTCTTTGATAGTCTTGTCTTTTTCTAAGAACCGCTTTAGAGACACTTGCCGCTCACGCAACCATTTGTTCTGATAGTACTGGGCGTCGAATTTGTTAGATGCTGCCTGGTCCCTGAACTTTTTAACTTGGGTCTCCAAAGTTTCACCATGAATTTCAATAACACTGACAGTTGAAAATGGCATTTCACTCAATATGGAATTTTCTTTACGATTTTCGCGAAATTTGATGATTCTCGGTCTCTAATCTGCTTTCTTTTTGATTTCCTTTGCACTGTACACGTTTTCTCAGTCTGTGTTTCGACTGAGCGCGTCGGTATGGAGGAAACAGCACAGATGGTACGGGAGTTCCGTGTTTTACACATCCTAGCATAGTGTCCTCTTCTTCCAGACTTGAAACAAAGTTGATGTCAGTGCGTTGCAGACGGTCCATCCGTGTCTTAATCCGCAGCGTCCACACTGTTGCAAGGTGAAGCGCGGTTGGACTGGTCGCATCCACGCAGGAACAAAATGGAAACATGTCCATGATTAGGGGAATTCTGGTACGAAGGTTGGCAAACTCGCTTAGCTGTATGAGAGTACTGGGATCTAACTACTACAAAGTATATATAGTAGCCCTGGGTAAATTACCCGGATTCTCCACCAAATATAACCGGTAAAAATACACAAGTCGGTACTTCGTTTAATAATTTATTAACGATCCAAAACTTGGTGTTTTCTACTCGATCTGCATGTCGGCGTGGACAGTGCAAAGGTCCAGTTTCCAACTGAAGATCTTGTATTAAACAACCAATTTATAA
>NW_026922141.1:0-19172 GCF_032062105.1 Saccostrea cuccullata | reverse complement strand
TAAGAACGTACAACATAATACATTATCAGTTGCGTAATAATGCAAGTAATTTAAAGGCAGATTTATATAACGTACTTTTATCAGAAACACCAATGTGTGAATACTGTATTGACTCTGTTGAAGATGCTCATCATTATATTTTTGCTTGTCCAAAATATAACTCTCCAAGAAATGTGCTTTTCCAAACAATCCAAAATATTATTGATTGTGATCAAACTCATGAACTTGATTTACTTTTGTATGGTAGTCCCAATCATTGACTAGGTATTAATATTCAAATATTTGAAGCAGTACATGCTTTAATCGCAGCAACCAAACGTTTTATTTGACACTGTCATGTATGTTACTTATGCCAACGCTATCTAACCGGTACTACATTGCAAAAGTTTTTTTTCTGTATCTATTTTTCTTTCTTTTGTTTCTTTGTTACTATGTTTGTCTATTTATTTTCATACCTATATATTGTGTGTTCATCTTGACCTTGTTGGGAGATGGCTAAAACAGGTTTTGCCTGCTGCCCAGTCCCATTCACTTATGTGAATAAAATTTTGTATAAATAAAAAAAAAAAAGAAATACAACACTTCATACCGACATTCTTGTCATGAAATATGCCATAGTGAATCGTCATAGTCCATTTCCTCCTGAATTTTCAAAAATCAGACTAATTCTTAAGTATTTAAATTTTGAAAAATGAAAGTTAAAAAAAGGTTAAGGAGAATATTTTATGTGATAAGGTGAAATGCAAAATTCATTTACAAATTTATAAGACTCTACTTATTAATAAAAAGCATAAAATATTAAAAATTATTCTTATGATAAATATAAGTCAAATAAAAATTTCTTGCATGGATTTAAGTATATTTGTAACTCATTTTGAATAGAAATGAAATTAAAATAAAGAAATCGTAAATTTCCATTAGCGCAAAGATATGTGACTTTGTAACGCCTTCTATGTAAATCTTTACCGAATTATGCCCAACATTCTGATAGAATCTTACAAAATGCTCTCACTCTACCTGCTAAACATTATTTTAGTTACTAATTTATCTTTGATTATAAGTGATACCACTAATATATATGCTTTAGTTTATTTGGATCTGGTAAACGTTTTATAATGTTCAAAACCCTACCTCTGTATAACCATCGTATAATATATTTAAATTTCTGTCACTAAAAACCCATTGTTGTAAAACAATCTTTTAATCTATAATAGTAAAGCGATGATGTTATCTTTTATTATTCCTGAGCTTTTTTTTAACAATAACGATGTTATCAAAATATTTACTCTTTTGGATATGAGGTATTTTTTGTGGAAGTATATTAATCAATCTTTAAAGCAAGTAAGAAACTTTCCTTTTGCAAGCAAAAACATACCGGTATGTTATCTCAAAAATTACACTAACTGTGCAATATCAAATTGGCATTTGGAATATATATATAACTATGTATTATTATTTTTTTTTTGATATCTGCCATCAATACAACCTTCTGAGGACAACATTAGGCGTATGCGCAATAAAATTTTAAAATAAAATTGAAATCACCAGCAATGTGAGTGACACACAAGTGAATATGTACTGATAACTACACTTTACAAAGATGTAACCTTTGCAAAAATAAAAAGATACTCTATGATGCATATGTCAAAAATTGTCTTTGAAGTTGTGTTTAAGAAGTAAATGCCGTGCGCAATACCCTTTGAAAAACGATTAGATTTCTTGAAGTCCTCTTTGACGACAAGCATAAAATTTATTTGAAGTTAATCTCTAGAAATAGATATGCCCTCTGTCCTGAAAGGAGACTGATTGAGAATAACAAATCCACGCAGAAACCTCACTAGTACTACCCCCATAAAGGAGATACTCTCAGATCAAGATAACCCCTACCCTAACCCAATACATGATCTATCACCTGTAGAAAAGGTTTAATTTACAATTACAAACAATTATCAGTATCACAATTTCTTAAACGAGGTTAACTATTGACGAACAAGTGGATGAAAGAAGAATATCAGCAGTCTCGTTTTTTAAAACTCCTCAATTGTAAGTTCTATGGTCGATACAATGACCTTGTCAGCAAATGAAATTTATCATTCAGTCAAATGCTGACTGACGTTCTTCATACCCATTGTTAGTCAATTATTTATACAATGAATTGACGACGGATTTCCCGTTATTTCCCGATCATGACAAGGAGCACACGGCGGATGTGACCGGTCGGCATGGGATGCTCATTCCTCTATGGCACCTGGCCCCACCTCAGGGGCCCGTTTCATCAAAGGTCGTACGCCCAGTCGTAGCGCTACGCCGGTGTAAAGTCAGGACTAGCACGAAGAGTTGCGTTTCATTAAAGAGCATATCGTTACACCTGACTAAATTCAGGCCAAAACTCTTCGTCTACTCATGGGTAGGCGTAAGTTTGGGCGTAAAGTTTAAATTAAGTAATTTAACTAATTTTAAAACAAGTAAGCGAATTCTAAAGAAAAAGTACGTTTTTAAGATTCTTTTAAATACAAACATTGTATTATTAAATTATACATACTATGAAGGGGGGGGGGTGTTACAACCACTTGGGGGCGTAGTTGATTGGAGTAACAACATTCTTAATTAAGTCTTCTCAGAAGAAAAGATTGTCTTAATAGAAATTTCTTCGACCACCATGTCTTACGTTTTCACAAAGCATTCACACACATTTGATTATTGTATTGTATGTATAAGGTATTGTAACTCGACTATACATATATACATGTAGCTATATATTTATACCCCTGCCTGAAAAGTGGGAGGGTATATAGTAATCGGGATGTCCGTCCGTCCCTCTGTTACGCTTTGGTCTTTGTGTCTTATTTTACTTTTTGGTCTGACCCATATTTTGCGTTTACCATAGTAAAACATGGACACTGCCATTATATTTATATGGAGGCGGGAGATCCATTAAAATCGTCTCTTTTGAAGAAAAAAAAATCGCAAAAATATATTTTTTGTAAAAAAAAAAAATTGGTCTCAGAAACATAGTCATCCTCTTTCTGGTAATTTTCTACATTTAACTTAAAGAAAAAATAATTAACGTTATAAAACCAGATAGGTTTTTTATTGTGTTCGAAGAGTTCATTTTTCATTTACTCCTCGTCCACAAGCGTGGATTTCGAAAGGATCGGAGAGAGGGTTCAGAACTTCCCGAATTTGCAGATTAATTAACATTTAATGTACAGAGTTAGGGGCGAAGGTAATTATTCTTCTAGGTATATGTGTACCTGAGACAAGTGAAGTCCCTGAGAATCAAAGACGAAACCCGAGGATAGGGGTCTCATAGACAATAAGAAATTTTTAAATTGGGAAAACATTATTACTTTTATTATATCGATGTAAGACGGTCATAATTACACAGTTAAGTTCAAGAAATGATTTATTCCTAAAAATATATTTTTTTCTCAGACAAATATTGATGCAGAAGACATCTTTATTTTTCATGATTTCGTCTAAAAGAGTATATTTTAAAATACTATAACATAATCTGAGCGCATATAAAGCACATGTAAGAGAACAATATACATATTTTTGATTTCTTGCATAACTTAAATTCTAATGAAAAAAAAAAAATAAAGACTAAATGTAACTTAATTTCTAAAAGAGAGGCCACGCAAGCAGAGACTTTCTGTAAGAATATCTTTGTAGTCATTTCTCTCTGTCTCTCTCTCTCTCTGCATACTTGTAAAACGGTACATTAAATTTAAGCTTCATAATGATAGTGAAGAATTTTTGTCTATAACTGACTGTACCTAGAGTCTAGTACCGTATATAGCGGGTTTTCTTGGCGGGTGTAAAATTTGGCGTTTTGTATGCCAAAAATGTTGGCGTAATTTATTTTAGCGGACATAGGGTTTCATCTCTTTGCAGATGAACACGAAAAAGAGTACTAAATATTTTAGCGATTGAAATTTTAGCGGGCTGCCATCAAAACACCTAAATAAGCCAAAATTAGCAACCCGCTAAAATAACCTGCTATACGGTATTTCGAAATTATTTCATGAACCTTTGTGCCATTTTAATAGTCAATAAGAAATTATAATGAATCATTTGACAAAAAATTAATAGACTTAGAAAGGATTGTCTTACATGTACCTTAGAAGTAAACGTGTAAAATTTATTTCTTGACTCAAAATGTGCACTTATGAACATAATAAATTTATGTAAACTGCATTTTTTATACATTATTTTTGCTTTCAATTAAGTATACATATCTTATGAAAATTATGTTTTAAAATCGTATTCTGTCTTAAACTTATTAGTAGTTTATCAGTAGATTCAGTAATTATCGAATCATG
The DNA here is from genome assembly GCF_032062105.1 of Saccostrea cuccullata. Classification (NCBI taxonomy): domain Eukaryota; kingdom Metazoa; phylum Mollusca; class Bivalvia; order Ostreida; family Ostreidae; genus Saccostrea; species Saccostrea cuccullata. The sequence continues at coordinate 14,847 of NW_026922141.1, read as the reverse complement.
ACATGATTATCAAAGGCAAAGTCATTAACCTGTATAAAATTTCGGGAAGAGGGAGGGGGGGGGTGCTGTATATAATTAAAATTCAAAAAAAAAAAAAAAAAAAAAAACAGGTTAGTTTTTAATAAAATTCTGAAATACATGTACGATCTTTTTTTAACTTTCAATTTATAAGACTTTTGTTATTGAAAAATTGTAAAAACCTAGAATCGATTTCTTATAACATGTATAAAGTACATGTATCCTACATGACCCTATAAATCCATGCATGTTTCAATCAGTGCAAGTATTTATTATTCTATAATTTGTGTTATTCTATTCTTTTACGTGCTAAAATTATATACATGTTTGTCGGCAGTGGACAATGTTTATATTTTTTGCGCCTGCGCAATGCAACGTTGTCAAGGACTTAGTCCTGCGACTAAGCGTATTGTTTACGACTAGACTTACGCCACTTGGTGAAACGCAAATTACGCCTGAGTATATTTTGGCGTAAGTCCCGGAAGTACACCTAAGCTAAGGCTTAAATCTACGACCTTTGTTGAAACGGGCCCCTGATGTTTTGGAGGTCCGCGTTTGCTTTTGGATTTTTTTATCTTGAATATTGTTCGTTATCTCCATATGTTTCGTTATAAATTCTTCAGTCGAGATAATTTGAGGAAGGAGAATGGAGAATGGAAAAACAGTAAGGGATCAAGTACCTTACAGGAGTAAACATACCCTGTCAATCAATCACAAACGTTGAATAGCCTACTTATTGATCTGACATGTAAATAGAGTGAACAGTATTGTTGTCTTGTTTACTAGTATTTTACAATCACTAACAACTATTTTTGATATTGTATGCACTGTAAGTTAAAAACAAACCAACTATATTTTGCTTTTGGAATCAAGGTCAGAATGATGTCCCTAGAATGTACGAAATACCTACCCTTAACGATAATGCTAAAAGCCCTTTTACATTCTTCTTTGTGAGGAACCTGCACTTTAAAAATTGTTGAAACAGAACATTATATTGTGAATGGAATCATTTTATAGACATGAATCATTTACAGACGATTATCGAATATAAAGAAGATAAAGTGTCGAAAATGACGATGGGAAGCTAAATAAAAGTAATTCTGTTTGTAGTCATTATTTTCAAAATTTATTATAACAGTCTATTGTCAGAAATTATACAAATATGATTTGATTTCTAAACCGGTAAGACAAATTTATTTTTTAATATTAAATTAAAAATTTAATCATTAGAAACTAATTCTTAATTCTCTATAAAGAAAATAAATTATCAGAATAAATTCCGATTATATATCAAAATGCATTATTTAAATTTATGCTTAGTACATCTTGAATTCTATCTGAACAAATAATCGAAAGGCGTCGAGAAATGCAGAGCCATTGAATTTCACAACATGTTCCAATATTTTACAGACTTTACAAACCCTTATCCCGTGTTAATTGAAATTCAATATTTACATAGGAAAACACTTTTTGTTCTGTATACGTGTAGAATCTATTACTATGTGCTATCTTTATTTCAAATACTGTATACAAACATCATATTACGCCATGTACATACCATTATTTTTAAAAGTAGTTCTTTTTATAACTTAATAACATATTTTAAAAGAATTAAAAACGATCTATTTTCTTGCATAACAGGAAAGACATCTATTGAAATAATTAATAATTCTCACTGATAGTAACTTCAATTATTTTAAAGATCTATTCCCGTCCCTTTTATTCGAAATAAGTGACGTACACTTTCCAGATATTTTTCACAATATTTTTGACGTACCATGGGTGGTATTCATGGGTCGATTTTCGATACATGCGAAACAAATAAAATTTCTAACTCACATCATATCAATAGTACATGTACAATACTTATGGCACTACCCAATATCGCTTTTACTGTTCCTTTGTATTAAGTTTCTGGTGAAATCCAACTGTCGAGTTATTTTTTTTTTATTTCCTGCATTATGAAATCTTGTGAGACTTGTATCGAAATGTACAAATTCAATATTGGTGAGAACTATAATAGCAATGTGCCACTGATAAGTTGTGAGCTATAATTATCAGATAAGTCACAGGCGCTTGACGATTTTAACTTTTATTTTCATAAATAAAAATATATCCCCAATAGTTTAATTATGGTAAAGGGGATATTTTTATTTATGAAAAAGAAAGGTTATTTATACATGTATAAAAACGTCAAGCCCCTGTGTTATAAGCTATTGATACAGAAATGCAGATTATCACATGTATCTGGGTATAGACAGGTATTCTCAGTAGTGTCACATCTCAGCAAAGATTCTGGATAGAGCAAGGAATAATCAAAATGATTATGGCTTTAAACATTAGTGTAAATATTTTTGTATCATCAACTTGTTTGTCAGTAACTTATCTCGTTTCAGAAATGGACCGTAAGTGGAACATGCTCATGGTTGTCAAATCAACTTAGAGATATATAGCCAGTATACACTTCATAAGGGTATATTGCTCCATAAAAGAGGCGTTAAGTTTATCATAAGGCTTTGATGTTGTCATTATCTAGGGAATATCTATATACATATATATGACATACTAGTAGATGTGTCACACTCGGTGGTAAATTTTATTTCAAGCCCATTCGGGTGTATCTTGTAGATATATGTGATTGGAAATAACTAATTCCAATTCATAATAAACCATTGATTATCGATATACCGGGTACAGTGTAATATCTAAGTGACCAGTTGAAGGCCACTAAGCAAGTTTTTCTTAATCTTCTCATGTATAGGTATAATACAGAATTAATTCTGTTTCATATGGATACAAAGACAGACCCTATAATACAGGGAAGAACCAAACATTTATTGAGATATTGAATTATAGTACTGAAGTTTAAATGTTAAAGAGAATCACGAATATCTAGGTCATCTGAGGTGGGCTCAGGTACCATGGAGGAGTGAGCGGACAAGGTAATTGTATCGATCCCATAAGTAGAGCATGCTAAAGCGTATCAAATCAAGTGAGAGATACCGGTATGTACCCGGTATGCACATGATAAGGTATCTTACTGCAAAAGAATACATAAAGTGGTTATCTTACAATATCTTTTGTTTACATTTCATTGCAGTTATAGATATATTTGTTTTTGTTTGAATACAGCACCGACCTTTGCAACAGTTGTTAGTGTCTTTGGTACATGTATCTTACCTGAACTTGCGTCATAAGAGGAACACAGTATAAAACTGTTGTGTTTGTTTGCTGCTACCAAGTGTCATATAGCATAGGTCCGTCTATGCACCAGTGACGATTGATTTCACTGAACAGTGACTAAGTGAACGGTTTTATATACAGGGGACCCAGATATAGCAAGAGGTAAATCAAATATGGCAGCCAAATTTTTTTTACGAATCGTGTTCAGCTTAAATGCCAGGTTATAACATAATATCTGAAACAAAAAAGACAAGCAACAAATAAATATCACTCGCAAAACTAGGTTGATTTATTCATTTGAGGTCAGAAGGTCAAGTTCAGAGACTGATAGAAGGAAACCAATCTAAGATAGTATCAATTTTAGCATTTTATAATCTAATTCTTGTACAGAGATGTTTAGCGGTAAGAGTTTTCCTGGGTCAAAATGACAGGGACTATGACAGCTAGGTGTTGATCAAATTTCCAGGGGCCATTTCAGTGAGTATCACTTGACTTTAACGTCATAAACATCTTACAGAGACCCAGATGTATCGTGCCCAGGAATCAAGTATGTTAGTTTCAGTCCTAGCCCCCCCCCCCCCCCCCCACACACACACCCTTACAGCACAAACGAAGAATAACTGCGCAAGATTCAACTTTTATCAAATAACTTGTGACGTGACATTCCATTATACTATAACCTCAATCCGTTTGTAAAAATAGATGTATAAGAAAGACAGTGTAAGTTTAAAACATCTTGTGCAATGCATAATTATTACACAGATATCAATAATACTAGTATACAAAAAGTTACTTGACGTATTCAAAGAAAACAAATTACCCGTCTATACATGTGATTCTAAGATATGTGCATTACAATATGCCAGAATGTATATAGTTTTCATCCTTAAATGCTGTTGAGTAATTAACTCGAACTACATGACTTTAGAGCAAACGCTACAAAGGCTCCATCCACTGCGCCACGCAAAACTTTGCTTCTTGAGCATAGCCTTTGGGGTTGTGGCTGTTTTTCAGACCATTTTGATCTATTAAAGACACGTTGACTCAATACCCCTGGCATTGCGAGGATGCTGCCATTGGGGTAAATGTACAAATGAATAAAATAAATACCATGATTATTAATTAACTAACCGCTATGCTGCTCTTTACAAGCTCATGATAATGTTTTGTTAAAAAAATAATTATTATGTTTCTTTTAACATGAATTTCTTTATATCATTATTAATCATATTATTATAGCTATTGTGTTTCACCTTTCCGTTATTCCGTCATACATACGAAATATTTTCTTTCTATTTTTCTATATATTTTTTTCTTACATTATCAGTATCTTATACTAATACTGTGACAAGAATTACTTTTATGCTTCAGTCCAAAACATTGATACAAACTCTCCGATCAATTTTGTTAATCACTGCGGTGGTGGCGGAGCCGTAGGAATGGTTGGGAGGGAGGTTTCACTTTCAAACAAATCGAACACCTCCACAAACATCGACCCATGTGACAAAGCCAGCCTTGGGGGCCCGTCAGGACGAACGTTTATTTCTTTTGGTCGTATAATTGGACAGCTTGATTTCACCTTGCCGAAAAACTTCCCTTCCATTGTCAAGATGTCGATGGCATTGGATTTGGAATCGGCGACCAGCAAGAACCCACGACCATCAGTGCATGTTCCAACGGGCTCTGACGACCCGCTATACTGGCCAATGACAGCGCCGCTTTTATTTAGGAATATGACATTGTTTTTTCTCCAGTCACAGATTATAATAGCATCTTTAATTGAAACGTCGATTGATCGCACCAAAACTTGTCGCGGTAACGGAAAGTGAGCTAGAAGGACGCCAGAAGTGTTTATGACGTCAATACCTGGGGTCCCAAACGGGGAAGAAACTCCACATACTAGTGCTCCATTCCTTTGATCGTAAGCAAGACAGGCGTATCCATTTCTTGTAGCAAAACGATGGCTAATCAGCATTGTTCTTCCATCTAGTATTTGAATTAGCATAACCATTCTTTTTCTGGGAATAGTTATACCACACGTCATTGGATTGTTCAACATTTCAACCACATTCATGGCGCAAACGTCCCATGGTTCGCCATCCATGAATTTTAAGCTGTGGAGAAATTCGCCAGTTTCCAAATACATTTTGAGCTTACTGTTGAAACGATCAACCAACATCAGTTTATCTTGCATCCATGCAATGGCAACTATTGGGCCAGTTCTTACATCGTCGGGTTGATGTGTTCGAATTGACAACGCGTGAGTAGCATACTGCAGAGGGTTGGAAGTATGAACTGTGTGTTGATTAAAACTACCTCTCTGAGGAATATTTGTTCCTCGACCCGATCTACTTGAAGATGACACGTTGGAGGAAAATGAGTCCGACAGTCGAGGTGACCTCCTGGGATTCCTATTTCTGCCCCCTGGTGTCGATAAAAATGAAAACTGTTCACTTGGTTCGTTCTCTCCAATAGCCATCCAGTAGGGGGGAGGGGGTTCCTCGGGAGGATCCTCCTCTGCATTATTAGAAGACGAATTCGTGAACTGAGGGTCGGTAGGGGAAACTGTCATAGAGTTAATATCATTTGTTGGAGGTGACAGTGGTTGAGATTCTATTGCGTGATCAGCAGAATTTGTCGAATTCTCGATTCCTATTGTGACTGTCTGACTTTCATTTTCTATCCCCTCGTCATGATTTGTGGTTAAATCTGACCCTGACTGAGGGTGTGCTTCTGTGGCATTGTTTGTGGCATCATCATATGACCTTTCATCGGAGATATCCGGCTCCAACGTATTGGGCTCGGAGAGATCATTTGTAGGGGTATTTTCAGTGCAGTCATCAACTTGGGGATTATTTGTTTCATCGCGTACTGTTTGATCAACTAAAGCACCAAAATTGGTCGCTAGAACAAGATCTTTCTGTTCAATGCCTGACAGAAAGTTAACATTGCACGCTACGCTCCCAATCGTATCTAGCAAGCTTCGACATTTTCCAAAGTAGGAACTCATCTCGTGTACAAGATCTCCCATGAATAATTGTGTTTTGTCGGTATAAACATTGCTGAATATTTTGAATAACGTCTCTATTTCTTCTGCAAGCATCTGCTTTCTTTTCTCTTTCATGATACTCTCGTATTCGTATTTTTCAAATATTGAATCTAATTCAGAAAGAATGTCAGCACTTTGCTCTTTCAGGTAAATAGTCATATCCTCAATAAATTTACAGTAGAACTCGGTTATGCTTTGTCGTAAATCTTCTCTTTTCTGAGAGACGATTTCTCGTGAGTCGGGCTTTCCTAAAACATTAGCCCTTAAATCGTTTGCTTGCATTTGAAATTCATTTATGGTATTTTCATCTTTGTGGTGGTTATTTTGGCCTGCGTTTTTTGCCTGCAGGGCAAGGGCGATTAGTCGGTTTACCTGAATATTTCCTGGTGTCGTTTCCATTGCACATAAACGACACCTCACTGCATTGTTTTCTGTATCTATCATTTCCTGGTCGATACATTTCTTACAGAAAGTGTGTAAACAGTCCAATTCTAGTGGATCAACAAATAGATTCTCACAAGAATCGCACGTTAAGTAATCCATGTTTACATATTTTAAATGCCCAGGTATTCAGGTGCGTTTGACACCTTTACAAATTCTATATTAGGAAATACCTTGTAATGAATAAATAAGCGATGAAACAGAATGTTTTTATCTATGTGTGTACGTAATGCATGACTAAAATGAAAATAAAACGATAATTGAACAAACTCAATTTTGGAAAGATTACTGAATTTTTTTCAGACAAGTTATTTGAAAACCTGGATAGGGAACTGAATATGCCTTTTGTCACCTTGCACATCAACTCTCTTCTGTTTTTCTTTATCTGTTTTGGTCCTTTTTTTCTCGCAACAATTACAGAAAAAATACATAAAAATACAATATATAAATCTAAATACAGCAAATTTTCATTTCTATATTATAAGAAGAATTCGTGTGTTTTACGGGTTTTAGTATAACCCTCAGGAGTACTACGTCATCCCGCGTTCTGTCCAATCGCATACTTCGTAAGATTGGCTGAAAATTTCTTTTCAATATGGCTTCCGGCGACACTGCACTATGGCTTCACAATAAATTAGGATCTACGGACGATCTCTGGTCAGGCAAGACAATATGTTCCCAACTAAGTCAGAACAAGTTACAGAGTATCCATGCTTGTTTTCACACCTTACAGCCGCATGTGAAGGTCAAACTCATGCTGTCGTTTCTGCACATCCCAAGGCGAAACGTAGAACAGGTAAAAATTGTAAACATTGAAGTTGTTTTTCAATATTCTGATTGTATTTTAGCTTTTAAGAATTTTGTAATGTTTCTCATAAAGAAATAAAACCAATTATGTTGTGATGGAAGTCGTGTGTGTGGTTTCTTTTCATTCTCTCAGTGGTTTTTGCTTGCTTTTATTTTGAAAAAAAGAGATGTGATTGTTACAACCAAACACTAAGTAAACAAAAGAGTTGTTAAGCCTCATATCTTAAAATTTTGGTGTACAGCAAGAGTGGTGCATTTGAAAACAGTGTATGTTGTCTTGATGGCCAGGTAGTAAATGAACTTATAAAAGACAATTATTTCTCCGGGCTGGTACATTTTTGGCAGGGCTGACATCTTTCACCAGCAGTCAGTCCTGCATGTCTAACTAATTTTACTGTGAGTTTCAAACACTGCGACACAATCAAAAGCTTTCACTGTCCTTAATGATCATTGTATTGCTTCAAATGCCAACATGTGCTGTGCATTCTCCAAACAAAATACGTTTCACAAAACAGTTGCATTAGAATAACACATTTCTCTAGGTCCAATATGTTTGAAACTGGATCCTCTGATCTACTCCAATACACTACAGTAGTGATCACCAGATCTAAGTTTGATAAAATTACATTAAGATTTTACTACTTTTACTTATGACTAAATTTTTTTTTTTTTAGTGGAAAGGTGACCTTGAGGATATTCTGGCATTAGCAACACATGACACAGATCAGTGGGTGTCGACCATCGCGGAAATCCTCCAGACTTACCCCAGTACAGGATGTCTAAATTTAGAACTTGATAACAGTAACTCCACCTTCATGGAAATTCTTACAGACCTCAGTAAAGTGGGTAAGTGGAGAATTATCAGTAAAGTGGGTAAGTGGAGAATTATCAGTGAAGTGGGTAAGTGGAGAAGTCTTATTCCAATGCAAAACCTGAATAAAACTGTGATAATTGATAAGGTGGCTGCATAAAATAACTGTAAATAGAGAATTGCATCTAGTACCAAGGTTTATACTTACTGTTTGTTTGTTTTTGTTGCAGTACTTATACTTCTAGTACTTTGATTTTTCAGTGAAGAAGTGTGCGGGAGTGAGGATGCTACCCATGGAATGCCAGTTCCTGAATAAGACGGCACTAGTAGCCACCACTGGACCCCTCCCCCAGCCCGTCAAACACTTCGCCCTGAAACGGAAACCCAAGTCAGCCATCCTCAGAGCCGAACTTTTACAGAAATGTAAGTAATCTCCCAAAATGTCTGGCCTAATTAGGAACCTGAGTAATGCGACCAGACTTTACAGAAATCTGAGTGAGGACCCTAAATACAGTCAGGTCTCTTTGTTTTGAAATGCAAAATTTATCTACCTCTGCAATGATATCAGAAATTTGAAATAATGGTAGGTTAAAAGGCAAAAAAGAGTGAATATGATCAGGCAAACTTCTAAGAATTTAAAAATTTATCACAATAGCTCACTTGAGCTAAAAGTTCTAGCGATCTCAATAACACAGATAAATGGTTTAAGATAATGTCCTTGTTGTTGAATTCATAGACAGAGAATGTTTTTATTTTCTTCCTTTGACAGCCTCGGAAGTGGCCAACAATAAAAAAAACAATGCTCCTAACAGTGTTCCCTACAAAGTCCGCAGCTTTGCCAAAAAGATGGACGACACCAGTAAGTACTCTGGAAAGGGAGAGAACTCACTTCCACAACTAATCCATTGCTCAATTATTGTGTATCAAAAAATGAAAGAGCAGTGTCTCTTGCAAAACATTTATATTCTTTTTCTGAAATTCACCCTATCTACATGTACATGGTACGCATAATCATACAAATTTGTTGTATCTATTAAAAGAATCAACACACATTGAACCTAGTAAGAGTATTATGTAAATACTGGAATTGAAAAGCACTGGCATAATGACATTCATACATGTATGTTGCAAATGATGCAAGGATTGCAGAATGAGAAAAGAATATTGAATTTTTTATTTTGATTACTGTATACAGGGTTATTTTCGCCCCATCTAATTTTCACCCTTTCACATCTGAAAACAAGTTTGCCCCGTTTTAAATTCGCCCAAAAAGATTTTGATTTAAGATATTATACTGTTTACATTGAATTCGCCCCGTTTTAAATTCGCCCACGCCAGACTAGGGCGAATGGGGCGAAAATTAAACGGGGGCGAAAAGAACTATATGCGATATATTGCATATATTTGCCCCCACAAAAGTCAAATTTTGAAAATTTCCTGAAACGTGCTGAATTCAATTAATTGTATGAGAAATATAAATTAACAGAAAATATTATAGTGTCAAAGCAGTGTATTCACAATTTTTGTTTTAATGACGTCACAAACTAGTCCGATTTTATATCCTTTTTCAGAAAGAGGACAAAATGGACAACATTTCAACAATTTTAGCTTTAAAATTTATAGAGCGCAAGTTTGTTCAGGAACAATATTGATATATTTCATTGATATTATCATTCTACACATTATATCAAAATATTGATCCTGAACACACATGCGCTCGGTGACTTTTACTCAAAATATCGACGAAATATGTACATTTTTCTGTAAAATTCATAGAAAACTGAAATTTACGTCATGTTTGTGACGTCATTACGTACATATGGCGTCATTACTTCTGAAAATATTAAGTGCTTTGAAGTCAGCATATACTCCCCTGTTTAAGAACTTAATTAAATATATCTCCATCAAAGTTTGATTTGGGGGGCAAATATTGGATATTACCGAATAAAGTTCTTTCCCAGTATACAGTAAATATATTGCCCTTATTCCAGGTACTCCTTGACATCTTCATATTTTCTTTGCTATGGATTATTTTTGTTCAAAGGAAAAATCATGAACAATTTGAATTCATAATTCTAATGTTTTCAGTATATTCAGTTGAGAGTTAAAATGATTTTCTGTTGATTTGTTGATGTTTGATTTCAGCCCCCTTGAAGGGCCTCCCTGGGAGAACCCCGCCCTCAGCAGGATTCCGATCCCCAGGAACTGTGCCAGGGCGGACTAACTCACTGCAGGGAAACCCCCTAGCAGGACACAGACAGAACTCTCTAAAAAAGGAGGGAGGAATAAAGGTCAGAGTGCTAATATAAGAACTCTCTAATAAAGGAGGAGGAATAAAGGTTAAAGTGCTAGCATGTGTGCTGGGGGTGAGAACGATGTGAAATAACAAGTGTATTGTTGTTTTTTTTAAATCATCAGTAAGGATTTTATCATTTTAAATCATCAGTAAGGATTTTATCATACTTCTTCAAAGATCCATAATAATTGTGTTTCCAGGTGAATATTTTAATACTTTTACTTTTCAGATACTTTACAAATTATATTTTTCTCTTTATTTAAATTATTATTTTGTAAATTTTAGCTTTTGGAGCTGGAAGCTCTACCCCTGGGTCCAAAGGAAGCAAAAAGAAGGAAGAAAATACAAGGTCAGTAGGGGATTAAGTTGTCATCTGATCAGGGTACGGGATGAGGTAATGTTGATGTTATTTTGCAGTATGAATCCAAGGTTATATCCATGGTCTGACATAAATATAATTCCTAAAAAATTGAAGGCTATTGCATAGTTAAAAACTTTAATACACAATGTACTTAGCAACTTTGAATTCGAAAACACATACATGTGTAATTCGTTGCGGCATGTTTCTATTTTTATCCTTTGTTTACTAAGCAGGATTTTTAATGTAATAATGGAGTTAAACTTTTATAAAGAAAATCCTCTTGCATCATTTTAAACATTTCTCAGTTGAATTATTTTAAGTTCACAGTCATCTAGTAATGATTAGCAAATCTACTGAATTTCAGAAATGGAAGAGATAGAACAAAGGAAGAAGGAGAAGGAAGCAGCTGCAGCAGCAGGGACCAACCCAACCACTGCTTCTTATACCCCAGACTATGCTGCCGGTCTAGTGTCTCCTGCCCCCTCTGTAAGTATATAGACCAACACAACCACTGCTTCTTATACCCCAGACTATGCATGCCGGTCTAGTGTCTCCTGCCCCCTCTGTAAGTATATAGACCAACACAACCACTGCTTCTTATACTCCAGACTATGCTGCAGGTCTGGTGTCTCCTGCCCCCTCTGTGAGTATATAGACCAACACAACCACTGCTTCTTATACCCCAGACTATGCTGCCGGTCTAGTGTCTCCTGCCCCCTCTGTAAGTATATAGACCAACACAACCACTGCTTCTTATACTCCAGACTATGCTGCAGGTCTAGTGTCTCCTGCCCCCTCTGTAAGTATATAGACCAACACAACCACTGCTTCTTATACTCCAGACTATGCTGCAGGTCTGGTGTCTCCTGCCCCCTCTGTAAGTATATAGACCAACACAACCACTGCTTCTTATACCCCAGACTATGCTGCCGGTCTAGTGTCTCCTGCCCCCTCTGTAAGTATATAGACCAACACAACCACTGCTTCTTATACTCCAGACTATGCTGCAGGTCTGGTGTCTCCTGCCCCCTCTGTGAGTATATAGACCAACACAACCACTGCTTCTTATACCCCAGACTATGCTGCCGGTCTAGTGTCTCCTGCCCCCTCTGTAAGTATATAGACCAACACAACCACTGCTTCTTATACTCCAGACTATGCTGCAGGTCTAGTGTCCTGCCCCCTCTGTAAGTATATAGACCAACACAACCACTGCTTCTTATACTCCAGACTATGCTGCAGGTCTGGTGTCACCTGCCCCCTCTGTAAGTATATAGACCAACACAACCACTGCTTCTTATACTCCAGACTATGCTGCAGGTCTGGTGTCTCCTGCCCCCTCTGTAAGTATATAGACCAACACAACCACTGCTTCTTATACTCCAGACTATGCTGCCGGTCTAGTGTCTCCTGCCCCCTCTGTAAGTATATAGACCAACACAACCACTGCTTCTTATACTCCAGACTATGCTGCAGGTCTGGTGTCTCCTGCCCCCTCTGTAAGTATATAGACCAACACAACCACTGCTTCTTATACTCCAGACTATGCTGCCGGTCTGGTGTCTCCTGCCCCCTCTGTAAGGCAGGCCAACCCAACCACTGCTGCTTATACTCCACATTATGCTTCACATATGATCAGTTTTTTCTTTCTCATGAAACAGTCCATACAAGTCAGTGTTGGAGGGATCATCATTGATTGATGAGATATGTTTTGTATAAAGCAATCTGATTAAAATCAGATCTTTTGATCCGCTCACATAGATCGCTACACAAGAATCTGAGGAAACCCTATTCAGGGTCATCTCCTGGTGACATCTCAATTATCCAATGAAAGGTTTACTTCCAAGAATTTAGAAGTATCTCGGAATTCAGTTACAGGACAACAAACCTCGATGACACACGAACGGAAAATCATGACGACTACAGTCTCTTCTGTACAGAAATATAAAAAGTACTTGCTTTTGTCTTGGTTTTTAGCTCTTTGTTTGGTACGAAACAATAAATATCATCTCCACAGCAACTTTCACTTCTACATTCATTTTCCTGAGCGTCGTTTAAATACGATCTCTCTGATTTGTCAAAATTTTAATGAATATTTTTATTAGAAAGGTCACCAGGAGATGACCCTGAGTGGGGTTTCTTCAGATCCTTATGTAGCAATCTATGTGAGCGGATCAAAGGATCTGATTTTAATCAGATTGTGTATAAAGAAAATCATCGTTGATTGTGATAAAGTCTGTGCATTAAGTAATCATGATTAATATTTTTTTCTGTTTATAATTTTTTTTACAGAAGCTGTCCACCTCCACTACCACGTTACCGGGCGTGACGACGGTCTCCCTGTCCACCCCGACCCCCACTGTTACCTATGTCCCTCCTGCTGCTTCACGCCTGGCGGCTCCAACACCCCCCACTTCTTTTGGTGAGTGTCCCATCAATATTCAAAGTATTTGTCTTTCACTTTGTCAGTCTACTTTAAAGTAACATATTTTGTTGAGGTCAAATTTTCGTGGTTGTGGAAAAACTCTTGGCTCGTGGGGATTTGATTTCGTGGATGAAGAATTGTCAAGTAGATATGTTTGTAACACTTTACATTTCGTGGTGGACACAAATTCTTCGGTCTCTCCACACCTCAAAAACAACAAAAATTACCCCCCCCCTATGAAAATTTGTGATTTCACAGTATTATTAAGTATAGATAGAAGCATTGAAAAATATGGATAGATTTTGGATAACTTGGTAGAAGGTCCGAGTTGAAAGGTCAAGGTAATGAGGTTTGTATTGAATCTGTTAATATGTCTTGGATGGCTTATGACTTCTGAAAGAAAGTTAACTGTAGTTAAGAGTGGGAAAAAAATCATCCTCACCATTCATTAACTAAAGATTTACATCACACAAAGTTTGTTCAAGAGAAGACTGAATGTTTTTTTTTCTGCTTTTACAGTTTCCCCTGTCACTGCTACACAGCAACAGGCCAGAGATAATCTCCAACAACAGTTAGAGCAACAGCTCGGCCAATCACAGATCAGGACACAAACGTCAATACAAACCAACCAACCACAGACAGCCTTACAAACAAATGTTCAGCAACTACCCAATCAGAATTCTCACCCACAGTCCCAGCCCACAGCAGCTGCAGCTCCACAACAGAAGAAAGGGCTTTCTCTCACAGTAAGTCATAGAAAGGTCTCTCTTCCTCTCTTTCTTTGAGTCCAAGACCTAAATTTAGTTTGTATGTGACAAGTTTCACTGTAGTCTTTATTGGCATAAAATTTTCATTTAAGGTTATCTAAATTTAATGATCTGGTTCTCAGACCAATTTTCTCCAAAACAGATGCGAGAGAGAGGCATTTTATTTATCATTTTATTGACAATAAAGTAGATGAGGGAGGTATATTTTTAATTTTAATTTTTGAATTTTCTTTACAATAAAGAGAATTTTTTTAATCACAGATATACCTTCCATGTCTGATCAAAAGGTTTGCTTTATCTATTGCTTATCAGCATGTGAACATCTTAGGCAATGTCTTTGAATGTATTTTCAAACGAAGTAGCCAAAATCTCTTTGAAAATGGCTACCGGAAGTGATATTTGAATACTAAACTACGAAAAAATGAGAACAGAACTTTTTTTTCTGGATTGGTCTCCGCAATACAACTTTTTATTTTATCAACAATACAATAAAATTAGCAATGAGGCTACCTCAAAACGGATGCGTGCGGGCCTGAGAACCAGAATTTCAATTTTAGGTAGCCTAAACATGATGTTTTATTATACCACAGCAAGATAATCAAATAGTGATACATGACTGTATATTTTATGAAATGATTTAAACAAAAATCTTTGACTTCAGAAAGAACAGATGTTGGAGGCACAGGAAA
>NW_026922140.1:0-19516 GCF_032062105.1 Saccostrea cuccullata | reverse complement strand
CCGTCGTAGCCTTTGAAGTTATGGGCGATGATAATGGCCTCGTCGTGTACTAAAGTGGAATTCTTAGTACCTGTAGTGGGTTGTAATAACCAGTCCATGAACTTCTTTAAGGTGTCTGGTCCTTGAAATAGGTGCTGACGGGGTCCCATGTGTTGACAATGAGGACAGGGTTGGTCTATGGGTAAGTGACTGCAATGTTGACAGACGCGGTGTGCCACACACAGATTAGGGATGTGAATGCCGGTTTCCTGAGTGCATTCGAAATCGAAATAGATGTAAAACTCTAAGGTCCCTTTCCCCTTCTTCCTCTTCTGGGGCTTCTGTTGTACGTAGCACTGATGATCGGTATCGACGATTTTCTTACAGATCTTACACTGTTTCTGTCCTCCGCATTTGTGATGAGGGAATAAATTCTTAGGTATCCAGGACTGACACTTCTCGCATTGTTCCATTAAATTGCAGACAGTAGTGGTGGTCTTCTTACTATGGGGTCTTAAATGATTTTCGTAGCAGGTCCTGTTCTTAAACATTCCATGGCATTCCTGGCATTTAATCTTGATCCCTTCATCGGGACAATTAGGGTGATGTCCTAAACAAAAGGTACAGCGATGAGGACATTTGGAGCGATGGTCTGTGACCTTCCTGTACCCCACGTCGCAATGATCACAGTAATATTGGTTCCCCGTTACTCCAGGCATGGATATGATGGCATCGTAATGATGGTCGTCTAATAATATGTTCAAACAAGTTCCGTCTCCCCAGCCTTTGAAGATGCGCTCTAAGGTGAGTTTAGTCGAAGTAGACTTGAACTGAAATATTTTCAGACGATACTGAGGAGCTAACACCTGTTGTAATTTCGGCCACTCTAGGGCTCCACAAGCTCGAGTAATATCACACTCGGCCTGTTCCATGAGGGCTATGGCTTCTCGTTTCTGGTCTAAGGATTGTCTATCTCCTAATCTCATGCGTTTCCATTGTTTTTCCCATTCGGGGTCTGGATGTTCGGGTTTCTGACTGTGTAATCGAGTCACGACGATGGCTCTAGCTAAACAAAATTTATCATGGGGATTGACGATCCGAACGATGGATTGTTTATTTTTCTTAAAAGTCTCCTTATTCACTTGTAGATGTTTGGTTTTCTGGCCATCACTTCCCTCGGGATACTTGACCCGAAACATATCAAATTCCATGCCCCCGTCGCCCAGTTTGAACTCCTTTCTGGATTGTTGCACGGCTTCAATCTTGTCTAAAATGACGTCCTCGTTAAAATGTTTACATTGCGTAAACTCGTACCAAATCTCTGATTCCAGAGATTTGTGGCGTATGTTCAGGCGGAGGTAATCGTTAGGATTACACTGCATTTTCGATTTGAAAGTTTGTAACATGTCTCTGAATAATCGCCGAACAAATCCTCTGTTTTCTTCCTCTGGAAACTCCTTAAAAATTACAGTGTAAAAATCCTGTTGAGCTTTAAATTTTTTAGAGTGCACCCTTTCATTCACTTTGACTCGATAATACTGGGATATGGCCTTGGGTTTGGGTGGTGAATGAATAGGTAACTTTGACCCCTCATGCACCCTTGTCCTTTGTTGTTGCTGTCGTTGTTTTTCTAGTTGAGCTCTTCTCTGTAATAGTCTGGCATTTCTTTTCCGAAGCTTTAACTCTTGCTCTCTTTTCTCATAAAGAATTCGTTCTAATTCTCTCTCCCTTTTTTTCCATTCTAATAATCGCTGAGCATGTAACTGTTTTTCTCTAGTAGAATCCATGACCCCAATAGGAGCTGGCTCTGACTGTAGAATGAGCTGAAAGTAGGAGAAAACCTGTATTTATACAGTGGATGACGTCACAATACATAGGTAAGCATATTTTTTTTTTTGCACACGGCCCTTACAGATGATGCAACAGGTATCAAAAAAGATGATGCAATAAGTATTAAAAAGATGATGCAACAAGTAAAAAAAGATGATGCAATAGATATCAAAAAAGATGATGCAACAGGTATCAAAAAGATGATGCAATAGATAGGTATATAAAGCGGAGCTGGGATTTGAAGATCAGTCTTGCTTGACATTTCAAACTTGACAGACGTGAAAAATATTATGGAAGAAGCAATGATGAATACCCCACACAACCCCAGCTATGTGACACCTGAAGAATATGTAGGAGCCCCCTATAATTTTCAAGAATATGCGAATAAAGAAGATATGGGAATCTTGAATAGAACTGTGGATGGAATTGTTAACATGCTGTCCGCTCTTGACAACAAGATGAATGATATGAACAACAAGGTGAGTGATGTTCAAAACCAGCTGAATCATCTGAAAATTTACATCACTAAAATGAAAGGAGGAAGCACTTACCAGAAAAAACAAGGGGGATCCGGAGAGACTAAGAAAACAAGACAGACGGATCCATGCTTCATCTGTAATGAGTTAGGGCATTGGGCCCCAGATTGTCCCCGAAAAAAACAGGATTCGTGCTACAAGTGCGGGAAATCTGGTCATTGGGCTAATCAGTGTACAGAGGATGAGGAGGATCAACAATTTGTCAAAGAAATACAAACCAGAAGTCTCTGTTGAGACTGAAGCTCTACTGGTTTGTACTTATAGCAAAGGAAGAGAAAAGTACTTAAGCAGTTAGAAATTGAAACTTTTCAACAGCAATAAATAGAATAATGATCCTTGATTAAGTCTCTTTATGTTCTTAGTGTAGTCTACTTGCATGCCACATTATATTATAACCAGACTAAAACTGTTATTTGGAGTAGCATTTTGAGAGTATTTAACAGAAATTTCTATTTTTAGTAACCACGGCAACACCGTTCATCGAAATCAAAAACCGATACACAGAATTATGTATCTTAGTGTAGTCTACTTTTGTGCCAAGTTATATTGAAATCAGACCAAAACTATAGGAGGAGTAGCATTTTGAAAGAATTTCACAGAAATTTCTATTTTTAGTAACCACGGCAACACCGTTCATCAAAATCAAAAACCGATATACAGAATTATGTATCTTAGTGTAGTCTACTTGTGTGCCAAGTTATATTAAAATCAGACCAAAACTGTAGGAGGAGTAGCATTTTGAAAGAATTTCACAGAAATTTCTATTTTTAGTAACCACGGCAACACCGTTCATCGAAATCAAAAAGCGATACACAGAATTATGTATCTTAGTGTAGTCAACTTGTGTGCCAAGTTATACTGAAATCAGACCAAAACTGTAGGAGGAGTAGCATTTTGAAAGAATTTCACAGAAATTTCTATTTTTAGTAACCACGGCAACACCGTTTATCGAAATCAAAAAGCGATATACAGAATTATGTATCTTAGTGTAGTCTACTTGTGTGCCAAGTTATATTGAAATCAGACCAAAACTGTAGGAGGAGTAGCATTTTGAAAGAATTTCACAGAAATTTCTATTTTTAGTAACCACGGCAACACCGTTCATCGAAATCAAAAACCGATACACAGAATTATGTATCTCAGTGTAGGCTACTTGTGTGCCAAGTTATATTGAAATCAGACCAAAACTGTAGGAGGAGTAGCATTTTGAAAAGTTGTTTACAGACAGACAGACAGACGGACAGACAGACAGACAGACAGACAGACAGACGGACGGACGACGGACGCATTACCATCGCATAAGCTCTTCTGGTCTCTGACCAGTAGAGCTAAAAATGGAGAAAAAGCCTCAGGAACCCAAGAGGAAACTACCCCTGATGACCGATAAGGCACAGAAGAAGAAGAAGTAAATTGATGTATTTTTTTCACTTGAATAAAATTGCTGTGTTCTTTTGTTTTGGTCTTGTGTGTTATTTGTTAATGTTTTGAGGAAATCCAGTTTGAAAGATGATGCAACAGGTATAAAAAAGATGATGCAATAGATCTAAAAGATGATGCAACAAGTATAAAAAAAGATGATGCAATAGATATCAAAAAGATGATGCAACAGATCTAAAAGATGATGCAATAGATCTAAAAAGATGATGCAACATATGTACTGAATTGACCCGGCTATCCTTAGAACCCCCTATCCCCTCCAGGGCTGCACTCCCTTGACCCACCTATCCCCCCCAGGGGCTGCACTCCCTTGAACCCCTATCCCCCTCAGCCCAAAAGTGCACTCAGTTGACCCAGCCGGCCAGGCTCCTTATACTACTCATGGGCCAGAAAAGCTGAAACTTATGTGAAAGCATCCTAGGGTATTGTTCAAACCATGACCTCCCGGGTGTAGGGTGGGGTGACAGTAGGGTATCTAACTTTTACATTGAAATACATAGGAAAATTTTTAAATTTTTCTTCTCAAGAACCACAGGGCCAGAAAAGCTGAAACTTATGTCGAAGCATCCTTGGGTAGTGTAGATTCTGAATTGTTCAATTCAAGACCCCCGGGTCTAGGACGGGACCACAATAGGAGACCACAGTTTTACATATAGGAACAATCTTTGAAATTCTTTTTCAAGAACCACAGGGCCAGGAAAATTGAAACTTATGTGGAAGCAACCTGGGATAATGAAGATTTCAAATTGTCCAAATTATGACCCGTGGGGTAGGATGCGGTCACAGTAGGTATTACACGGGGGAAACCTGGTAAAGAACATCATGGTCAAAGCTTCTCTGGTGAGCGATGTAGCACATTGGCTACTTGTTGTGAAAAATGTTACGATTTCAAACTATTGTATTTAAGATTTTGATAAGGATTTATTTCTACCTTCAAAAATAGGGATTTTTTAATGATTTATACATTGAAATTAAGAATACATGTACTGGAAGCTTGTAGTTAGAGAGAGCAATATTTTCAAAGAATAATATTTTTAAATAGAATTTTTTTTAAACTTCTTTAAATAGTTTGCTAACTAAATAAATCTGACGTCCATCTTTCTTTGACAGAGCCTTTGATTTGCTTTGATAAATTCGTGAGATTACCTACTTTTTAAACAGCACCACGAATGGATACTCTCTGTCCGTCCTCCCTTGACAGAGCCTCAGAAGAGGATGTCAAGGAAGGGGCTGTGAAGTTTCTGATCCCCCTCCAATTTCTTCATTAAAACTGTATTGTCATCTTCTGGAAGGTTTTTCAGCTGCAAAGAACATGTGTTTGTGAAACACTAAGCACCCAGCGGCAAAAAAGTTTGAAAAAAATCTATTTTTAGCATATAGCAGTGGATTAATCTATGTTTTGGGGGAAATTATCCTTTCTGGAAAAATTGGGAAAAACAGCCGGGGTCTGGAAACCACTTGAGCGAGTGCAGGACAAGCCCCGCTTTGGGGGCAATATCAGCGTTTTTTTTTACCATTAGAAAGAACTCTCTCCTATGGTTCCAAAGTTAAGTCGAAGGTTCAAAAAAGCAATTTTTAGCATATAGGTCATAGTTAAGGTCACAAGGTCATTGACGGTGGTGTAATTTGGAAGACCTTAATTAGTAGAGTACGCATACCAAATATGAAGTCATTATCTTTCATGGTTCAAAAGTAATAGCGAAGGTTTAAGTTTGCAGACAAAAAAGCTATTTTTAGCATGCAGGTCACAGTCAAGGTCACAAGGTCATTGACCTTGGTGTCATTTGAAAGAGCTCAATTAGTGAAGTATGCATATCAAATAGTCTCTACCTCTTATGGTTCAAAAGTTATAGTGAAGGTTAAAGTTTGCAGACAAACAGACAGACAAGACAAAAGCAATATCCTGGATCTATCGCGCTGGGCGCATGAAAAGGTTTATTAAATACATCATGGAAAGCCATTCTGAATAAGGCCAAAAAATAATTTCTTCAACCAAATTGTGGAAGGTGGGTTTCTTGGGGGGGGGGGGGGGTAAGCAAAAAAATACTGTTTTATCAAAAAATATATACATATGAATTTGAGCTTTCTTTTACCCTTGAATTTTTTAATACTTAAAGAATTTAAGAGACTTTTTAAAAATCTCTTAATAACCTTATTGATAATATTTTGATACAAATAGAAATTTATTGTGTATAATTTGTTTTTTTGTTCTTTATAAATATATGTGAAAAGGAGGAAATTACAATTTTTACCTCGCCTCAGCCGTAATCTTTTCTGATCACATTTTGTTCATTGCCCATCTTAAAATTTTTTTTATTCAGATATCTTGTAAGAACTATTGGGTCAATTTCAACCAAACTTGCCATTTAGTATCCTAGGGTGAGGGATATTAATGTTTGTTTAAATGAAAGGCCACATTCTTTTCTAAGGGGAGATAATTACAAAATAGTGAAAAAAAATTAATGGAATCTTGTAAAAATCTTCTTAAGAACCACTTGACTAGGAAAGAACAATGGGACGGACAACCTCGGAATGGATATTTTTCTGAACTTGCGCACCCTTTTCCTTCAAAGCTACATGTATCATCTTAGGTTGTTTTTTTTTATATGGTGGGGATTTTATAATCAAATTGATTTATGGCAAAAAAAAAATTCAACATTTTCTGCTAGTTTTTGAGATATTTGAGTTAAAAAAAAATCCCATGGAGAAACATGAACTTAAAAATACCCCACAAAAACCCCATGGGGTTTATCCCCCCCCCCCCGGGGGTTAAATAACCCATATAATTCGCCGTGGTTTTTTTTAACCCATATGTTGCTTATATTGTTATATGGGGTTTTTTCCCCACAGAATTAAAACATTTTTAATTTGATAGTTTGAAATATTTGAGTTAAAAAAAAATCCCATGGAGAAACATGAACTTAAAAATACCCCCCAAAAACCCCATGGGGTTTATCCCCCCCCCCCCGGGGGTTAAATAACCCATATAATTCGCCGTGGTTTTTTTTAACCCATATGTTGCTTATATTGTTATATGGGGTTTTTTCCCCACAGAATTAAAACATTTTTAATTTGATAGTTTGAAAAATTTTCTTGGCATCCATCAACACATATTAATCTGGTGTACAACTTCTCTACAGATACATGTACATATACTTGCTGTTTTCAATTAATAGATGTACATGTAAAGAGTATCCTACTGAATGAATGACTGACTTTATTTTTTCATCTTTCTTATAGCAAAACTTTGTGGTCATCCTGGAGAAGATCCAGTTGTTGGAACAACAGACAGAAGATGAAGAGGTAAACTTTATGCAAGTTTTGATTCTTTTTTATAACTCCACAGAACCATAGTTCTAGTGAGCTTTTCTGATCACCATTTGTCTGTCCATATGTAATGTTCTAATATTTACGAACTTCCTCAGAACCAATAGACCAATATCAATCTAAGTTGTCTCATTTTGTACTTAGGAAGATGAAATTTAAATTACCCATTTCAAGAGCTATCTCCTTTCTTCAGGGGAGATAATTTTGAAAGAAAAGAATGGGTCCTTTTAAAATGGCTTCTCTCATAATCTCATAAACCTCGGAGCTAGATAAGATGAGAATGTTTTGGAATAAAAATATACTTTAAGTAGCACTTATGTGCAAAACATTCTTATGTTGTTCAGAATTAAATTTATTTTCATTTCTCGGAGATTTAAGCTACAATTATATTTTAAGTAGTTCTTCTCCAATTCTGACATAGAGTCAAATCTGTTCAGTGTTGTTGGATGTAGGTTGCCCTTGAGATGGAATTTGGTCACAATATGGGGTGAAAATATTGTCTGGGAATAAGACTTGTACAAAAAATTCTGAAGGAATTTTCAGGCCATATGTAGACTTATGTTTTTACAAATTTTTTAAGGACTTCACATGTAGAACACTTAAATGATACCTTACTTGTATGTTTTTTTTCAGCAGTACTTTGTGTGCAGTATAGAGAAAGAGAATGAGGTAGCTTTAAATTTTTTAAATAATATTAAAAATTTGGTGTGTTGTATTCACTTTTAAGTACGTATGATCAAAATTGGATTTTAGGAAAGGCATAATTTTTCATATGTTTTTTCTTTTATAGATCCTACCAGAGAACGTTCAAAAGGAAAGAGACAGAACAAACGGTAAGATGTTAATGATAAATTATATTAAACAAACTTACTCTCAAATTATGGTAAAGTTAAATTTTATGGTTCCTGATCTAATAAATGTTTATGAAATTCTGATTAAGATTGGAGGGGTGTATTAACATACATTTAAGTCATTAATAATGTGAATCAGTAAAAAGATCAGTGTATCCTCATGACATTTATTTCCCTTATCCTTATAACAAATCCAGAAATTTGTGCGTTATTAAAGGAATTACTTAACTTTGTAGGAATGCTTTCAGTTGGGGGATTGTATTTTGGCAAAAGACGGTCCAGAGGATGAATGGTATGGTATCATTAATATCATTCTGTTACTTCAAATTGTGCATTTCCTCCTCATATCCTGTCTTTTAAATAAATTTCTGTCCTTTTTTCCCATGCAAGACTCAGTATTATTTTATATCTTAAGGTATTAGTGTTGTATGACAAAAGTATTTTGTACTTAATAAATAAATGGTCCAGAATGTTTAATCATGGTAAAGGGATATGAAATTAACAGACTACACCAAATGAATTTACGAAACTTAATTGTCCAATTATTTGCACTCTAAATTTTATATTGACGTCTATGGGCAGTGCATGTCTAATTAAGATATTGTAAAAATTTATGTGTATATCATACAAATCTCTTGGTGAAAATTTGCATAAACTCAATTTTTACCAAAATATGAATTAAGATATTCTGAAAATTTATCAGGGATATATAACTCTTTTTTTAGGTGCAAAATCTGATTTTTATGTCTTAATAGTTGTGTGAATTTAGTTAATTTCACTTTCATCTAGCAATGTATTTTTATCTTGTTTAAACAATTCAAAATTGTTGAAAATCCATTCATTCTTCATTGAACACATTTATTGTTTTATATTTTATGGAATATAGATTAAATTTTTTTTCATAAACAATCACGTCATCATCACAACCATAAAATAAGAACTCTTTGAAGATCATTTGTTTTTCTATAAAAGACTCTTCTAACTTAAAGTGTCATTCACAAGTCCTCTCAAAAATGAAAAAAAAGATATACATATTACTGTAAACATGTTATGTTAATATTACAGGTTCAAAGCAAAGATAATTGCCAAGGAAGAGCAACGGTACAAGGTCCATTATATGGGGTACAGCAGCAGCTTCAACAAATGGGTGGAGCCTTGTGAAGCAAAACCGTACATATTTGTAAGTAATACTTTATTTGAGATTGTATTTTTTAGTTTGATGATTAATTTAATGAATGTTTGTGTAATATTGGTTCATTACTGATTTCACAGGAAGCAGGTGAAAAGATCCGTGCCACGCGGGAAGATGGGCATTAATATAAGAGAAAGGTCAGAGGAAGAAACACTGAAGGTATTTGATTATTAAATCAAGAATATCATGGGGGAAAATGAGTAGATATGCCCAGGTTTTTGTCAAATAAAACATCTGAATGAATAAGTCATCTTTACTTTTGAAAAGCAATGATATAAATCATCAATTGATCACTGAATGAACCTGTTGAATTATAGTTTATACAGTTATTGTCAGTATCAGATCACTTTGTTGAATCTTGAACAAATTAATAAAATCAATTCAGATTTCTTATCTTAATATTTTCTTTCTATGCAGGATACACTGTTCAGTTCGAGGATGGAGTAGTCTACATGACTAACACCGTTCGATTTTAGAGACACAATGAAGTGATGCAGAAAGACCACAAGAAAGGGACATTTCAGTTGTATTTATTGTTGTGGCTTTGTTGTTATATTTATAAGAAAGTTATGAGAATAAATCATTAAAAATTAAATTGAACGATTCTTCTTCTTATTCTTTCAATTCTTTGTAGTTTATATGTAGTCATCTGTCCATCTGTCAGTTAAATTGTTAAATCATGATCCAAGGGGTATTGTGGGGCTACAATATAAGTGAAAACTAAGAGGGGAAAAGGTTAAGAAATGTTCTTAAACCCAATTAGTCAAAGAAATATCATACCATCATCAATTAGTTTATTCAAGTTTATTCAAACCATGCCCCCTAAGTGGTAGCTCTGGTGAGCAATGTGGCCCTTGGGCCTCTTTATTTTATTTTTTCACATTGCTTTAGAAGTTAAAAATGTATAAAAATTGCAGTATATCAAAATATTACCACAATTTTAAAAATCTTTACTTCATCATGATTATTGTAATGAATCATTCAGATGTATAATCAGGTAATAATTGGTCCTATTTACATGTTACATGCAATTATAACACTGTTATAGCTTTCTAAGCAATTAATGAATTTATTAATGACTTTGTCATAAAAAGAAGTTAAAGAAAGCATTTTCCTGGTTTAGGATTGAGAAGCTACTACATTTACAGATTATTTAGAATGGAATATAATAGGATTTAATCCAAAATCAGGGCCAGTGGACATAAACATCTATAACAATACATAATTTTTGTCAGTGTAACGAAAAAACAAATTCCGGATAAATTAGAAGTATAAAAGTTTTATGATATACTCACTTGCAATTTAATCAAGGATGCAGAAAAAAATTCAGGGGATATTTTTTCGTTTGTCTCTACTTAACAATTCTCTCGGTCTCTCTGTCTGTCTGTCTGTCTGTCTCTCTCTCTCTCTCTCGATCGAACTGTAGTGAACCCTGTCTAGATTCGCGCTTTTATTCTACTTTACAGTTACTTTTTATTAGTGTTTTGGTCATCATCCTCATTCTTTTCTGTTTTTAAATTATTTCAACTCATATTTTCAAAGTGAATATAAAGATCCATGGTTCATGACTGTGTTCAATTTATTTCGAGGTCCCACTTATTTCAGACTAACATGGCTTCTAAATTTTAAAAACCCAGAGGGTCAAATAGCTTGGTTGGAGTTCCTTTCCTATTAGTCTAAAACTGAACATCGGCCTGGCCGGTACCATAATAATGCAGATGCTTTGTCCAGACGACCTTGCATTGATGTGAACTGCAAACACTGCAGCATTGCATATTCCCGATATGAAGGAAAGGTAAAAGAGAATGTTAGTAACATGCAAATTAGGGAAATACCTGCATCTTGTGCTGTAGCCACCAGAGCGACCAAAAAGGTTACTTCCGCAAAGACTACTTCTTCCCTGAAACCTACAAAAAACAATTCTGAGCAATCAGAAAATAAAACTGATATAAGATATATGCAAGGAAAAGACCTGAACATAGCTAAAGTGATTGAATGGGTGAAATTGGGAAATAAGCCTTCTTAGGAATATGTCTCAAGTCTGAGTGAGACTTGAAAATATTTTTGGGTTAGATTTGATTCCCTACAAATGATAAATGGGAAAATATTAACCCTAAATTACAAACAGTTCTCCCTCAGTCAATGGCTAAAGAAGGTTTCAGTGAGATACATAGCAGTCTTACAGGTGGCTATCTAGGCTTCAAAAAGACACTCTCTAAAACCAGAGATAAATATTTATGGTATCATATGTCTCAGGACGTAGAGCGTTTTTGCAAAATTTGTGATAAATATGCATTTAGAAAGTCCCCAAATAAACTTCCCCAAGAGCACCACTACAGATGTACAATGTTGGAGCTCCTATGGAACGTTAGGCTCTTGATATTCTTGTTCCACTCCCAATAACTCATAAGAAAAATTCTTACTTATTGGTCGTAGGGGACTATTTCACAAAATGGATAGACGCAATCCCTGTAAAGAAAAAAAAAGGCTATCAAAATAGCTCAAAAACTTTTGGAACACAATTCCAATTTTTGGTGTGACCATGCAATTTCATTCTGATCAGGGGCAAATGTTTGAATCCGACATATTTAAGGAAATGTGCAACTTGCTAGGGATAGAAAAAACAAGAACTTCTCCCTATAGACCCCAATCAAATGGAACGATAGAAAGGGCTTGCACAATAGAAATATGTTGTTCTCATTTGTAGACAAAAATCAGAAAAATTGAGACGACGAGTTAGTACCCTCATTAATGCTAGCATACCGTTCCTCTGTGCATGAATCTACTGGAGTAAGCCCAAATGAAATGGTATTTGGCCGTCCGGTCACATTACCAATTGATCTCATTCTTAGACGGGCAGACCCTGAAAGACATTGTGTAACAGATTATGCACAAGATCTGTCTTAAAAATTAGAAAAAATACAAAATTTTGCAAGAGAGAAAGTAAAACTAAATTCCCAAAACATGCTTAGGGAATATAATGCAAAAATTCACAAAACTTATTACAAACCTGGGGATTGATTGATTGTATACTGTTTAACGTCACTCTCCAGAATATTTCACTGATATGGAGACGTCACCATTGCCGGTAAAGGGCTGCAAATTTAGGCCTATGCTCGGCACTAACGGCCTTTGAGCAGGGAGGGATCTTTATCGTGCCACACCTGCTGAGACACGGGGCCTCGGTTTATACGGTCTCATCCGAAGGACCGCCCCATTTAGTCGCCTTTTACGACAAGCAAGGGGGTACTGAGGACCTATTCTAACCCGGATCCCCACGGGGCCAAACCTGGGGATGCAGTATGGGTATTTTACAGAAAATTATCTTAAAAGTGGGCAGGGTCCTTCATTGCTGTTAAGAAGATAAATGATATCTTATACAAAATCGAGAAGAGTCCAAAACATAAGAAGGAAATTATCCACCATAACTGAATGAAACTTTATGAGGGAGAAAACAAACCCACCTGGTTTCATGCATAGAAATTTCTCTAAAAATAAAACTGTTAACCTTACCAAACAGTAAATATTCTTTTGTATCACAATAACATGTTATATATGCTACCTTCTTTGCCCTTCATATGTGCAACGATTCAAATGTGTACTATGCAACGGACGTGCAATCGTCCAGCAGTCTCATGCAGAACATCTCACCACCACTCACTCTGGCTTTGCGTATCAGTGTTCAAAGTGCCATTACCTTCTAGGCAGAAAGGATCAGAGACAAGGGTGCAGCGATTACCGTCTAAAATTTGTCAAAATGTCTAATATGAAGTTTGGAGATGAGGAGAAAGCGGAGTTTGCTAAGTTCCAGAAGGAAAGACTCCATCTCGATGAGCCCTTCATGAAGCGGGTGATTACAAATTTTGACCCCAAACCAGGAGCCAAGGGGGCCATCTTACTCAAGGAACCACCCACAGTAGCTCCAAACAAAAGGTCCAGAAAATCGATACCTAGACGTTACATTGCATCAGTACAACCTGCTCCGCCAACAAGCCGCGGGGATAACCTGCCTACTGCCACATTGGCCATTGACTCGTCTTACACTTCCAACGGAGATTCAGATGACCTGCCCTAAAGGGCCCCCCTCTACAGAAGTACCATCTCAGCCAAAGCCAGTACCAGCACCCGCCTCGGAACGAGAGCCTTCTGGATCCACAACAGTCAAAGATGCCATGTCACCAAATGAAGACTCAAAGTCAACAACAGCTGTCAGAGGCAAGACCCTGTCTTTGTTAAAGTTCATCCTCCTCCTCGTCATCATCAAGCTCCATCCCAACAAAAGCTGTGGAAATTTCCATCCATGCACCTGAAAACTTTGAGGAGGAAAGCACTAGGCCGTACACCGTCCGAGAAAATCCAGATGCACCAGAGTACGTTCCGTCGACAGATTCCATGAAGGTGAAGCTGGAAGGCATGGCACTTCAACAAAAACAACGCTTTACATTAAATGTAAAGGTCGCTCCTTTCTTACCAGTATTCCTACACATTTGACAGACCCAAGCTCCTTCCTGGCCGAGATGATAAAACCCAACTCCCCTTTCGAACCAATCAAAAAGGAAGGAAGCCCTGTATATGTGATTGATCGCAACCCAAGGTATTTTGACTTCATCCTAGATTACCTCCGTTCCCCAGAAGCCTTTCTAAAATTACTCCCGACAGACAAGGGCATTCTACGTCAGATTCATGTGGAATCCACTTTTTTTGGCCTCCGTTCACTGACACGAGCTGTGGAGAAGTTTTCCTCTTCCCTTTCTTTATGGGAGGATTGATTTAGAAGATAAACAA
Organism: Saccostrea cuccullata; assembly: GCF_032062105.1. Lineage (NCBI taxonomy): Eukaryota > Metazoa > Mollusca > Bivalvia > Ostreida > Ostreidae > Saccostrea > Saccostrea cuccullata. The sequence continues at coordinate 5,579 of NW_026922140.1, read as the reverse complement.
TGATTGATATTGGAGTGTGGTTGATTATTAATATTCATTTGTTCATGTTAATTTATTAACATAAACATTTCATTATTGTTCTCATTGTATATTATCATTATTTATCATTACGTCATGCATATCCATAATATTTATAATTGTCATTCATCCATGTTATTCAATTGTGATCATTTTCCATGCGTATTAGTGATATTATTGTGATAAATTATATGTTTATGTTGAAATGTTAATATGCTAATACACAAGTAGCAATTACCTTTCATCTGCGTTCTTCCTTTTATTGTGGATCTTTGATGACCAACATTCCAGGACAAATGTATTTTAGAAGGAAGGGGCCCGTGTTACGAACGCAGTTTCTTTCTCTTGTTATATGACTGGATAAATAAATCAATGTAACATTAAAACCATAAAATAATGATAAGAAACATGCAAATATAGTATTTGCATTTAATTTTATTATTCATGATTACTGAATTGTGTTTTGAGATAGAACTAACTATCGGAATGGGCATATAAATCCTATCTGAAGTCTTGTATAGCTCTTGTGTATTACCTACAATAATCTTTTAACACGTTTCTATCCAAAACCGCATCCTAACCCGTGCATTTGATCGGTAGGCAACATGGCTTCCAATAGTTAGAATAATCTAACTGTGTCTCGGGACAAGTTCTCACCACAGTTAAAATACCTCACATATACTCGCAATGTAGTAAATAATTGCAGAATCGCTCTGAAACAATTTTGAAGAATACAAAAAGATTTGCACTGAAATAACTTCCAAATCAATTGGAACAAACCTTTTTGAGATTTTATATGCCTTTTATTCCAAAAAATAATCCATAAAAAGACGAAATCTCAACTAAATCTCTCAACGGTTTTTCTCGCTTCAAATTTACCTGCCATGTTTACATTCGAAACTCTCTAAATTGTTCGTAGTAAATGCACTGAGTATGAGTTATCGCCCGTGTTTCTCTTGCTACATTACGAATACACGGAACGAATTCTACCGTTAAACCGGGTCCGTAAGACATTATTCCTTTTAACGATAGAACATTCTATCTAGGCTTCCTAACCCGATAGAAAATAATACGGGGGTAATGATGCGTGTGTAAAAAGTCATATCCGTAGTAACGTAATACACAAGAACGTCATATATAAACAGCGAACAGCTGATTTGACAGTCAGATTGCTCCTCCTCATCTAAGGTTAAGATTAATACCATGGATGAGGAGTCTCGTTGGGTAATTGTCGATTCTAAAATTTAATTAATGGGAGCTGATGCCTGACCCAAATTTGGGATAATCTATTTATAGGATCTTTTATATAAATCATTTTATATTCATTGTAATATGTGTAGAGCGGGAGAAAGTTATTGGAGAGATTTACTCCCACAAGTAATTTGATGCCCCCGCTAGAGCCTGGATATTAAATCATTATTAATCATTGTTGCTAATTATAGAAAGTTATCTAAGACTGAATTTATATTATAGGGAGGAGCTGGTTAGGAGTTTATCTATTAATAAAATTATTTGTACTTTTATGAAATTCTTCGTTCTTTTGTTCACCAAACAGAATTGGGAGACCCACACGTTACTTTCACAAACTGTAGGTAAACATCAAGTGGTGAAATGTAACAGAATATTTTTTCTTGATTTGAATTGTTTACGCCCTCCTTTTTATGTTCCCCAAACGAAGTTGGGGAACATATTGTTTTTACTCTGTTTCTTATTAAGGTCTTCCGTCTTCACGGAAGACCTTATAGTGATTCTATTGTTTCTTATTATTATTATTATTATTTTTCTTATTTTTTTGACTTTCTAATTTTGTGCACGCGATTTCTCAAAGACTACTGGATGGAATTACATGAAATTTTCAGGACAGATGTGTTGTAACATGAATTTATTATATCCGAGAGAAAAATTGGAAACTCACTTCCGGTGCCAAGTTACGGACAATTTCCTGAAATTAAAATGACATTTTGTCCGCGATTAAACTCAAAAACGGTAAAAGATATCAACATGAAACTTTCAGGGATAATAGATCGTGATATCTATCATCCAGGACGCGACATTTCGTTCGTCGTCTATACTTCCTGTCGTCAGGAGAAGCAAATTGAAAAAATCGTATTTTTCAACTTTTTTGTTTTTCAACATTTTTTATTCATTTTTGGAATGATAATAGAGACCCTTTGATCAATGCTTACTATATAATTTGTTTGATCATTGGTTAATCAGAACTCTAGATATTTATATTTGAAAATCTGAAGCGGACCCAAGATGGCGGCTGTCTCTGTCAACTCCGCCATTTCGCGAGTAGGGGTTTATGGAGGCAGCTGAGCGTTTGACTAAATGATACATGACAAGTAAAAAAACTACATGGACTTTCACCCTTCAGTACGCTGCAATTCACTGACAATCTTAAAACTTAATTTCCGTTTTACTGCTTTAGTGTAATTGTGGTAGATAAGTGTGTGTAATGTATTAAATTTACTTTCTTAGCGTCGAAACAAATAAAGGCGATAAGAAGTTGTTTAATTTAATATTTAATTTCATTGAAGCTATCACACCTGTTCGATAGATCAGTCTATCATATAGATCTTTTTGAGAGGTTTCCAACGGTATATTTCTTGTGATTTTTAATGCACTAATTCAGAAACTATTAGCTCATATCTATAAGCATTCTGTTTTGACAGAACATGTCCTCGCGTTTTAGAAGTAAACAACTTATATTTAGTTACAATGGTGGACATTTAACGATGGCTGTGATTGGTCAACCAATGATATGACAGCTTATATATTGATATCCTCCATTTTGAATATTTGAACCGTACGCGCATCCTAATTGCGCATGTGACGTCATTATTCTAGAACATTCCTATTTGTCGGTATATAAGTCGATCAGATTAACCGGAATTCTATTTTACGCTGTATTAGTCATTCCGATAATACGATAATCGGATATTACGATAAATTCCTGCTTTTGATGAATTTCATCGAAAATTATAATTTTCAGATATTGCTCGTTTAATTATATCTCTACAACTCGGACGGAAGACCTTCTCGTTGCTCGCAACGAGATCGCATCTAGTTATTATTATTTTTCTTCTCGGGAAAATTTTGTCCGCGAATGATCTTGTAAAGTACACATCCGATTAAGGGGAAACCTTTTTAGGGTAAGTAGGCATGTTATGTAGATTTGCGGAATCAAGGTCATTTTGCGCGCACGTGCTTGCAAGAGCGCGCACGTGCAAAACTTGAAATGACCAATATATAATGGATATAACCGTAACTTTTCTATTTTTAGACGAAATGTTTTGAAACTCATAATGTAAGGATATATGAGTAGTATGCACAAGATGACATGGTCAAAATAGCAAGATCGCACGTGCAAGCACGTGCGCTTCGCTCTGATTGGCTGAAACTAAAGTCTCAATATCTTTCTTGTTTTTTGATAAAATCATTTGAAATTTTGAACATAGTCATACATTAGGGAGATCTACAGCCCGTAATAAAAGAAATATCATGAAAGCATGTGCATGCACGTGTGCTTGCAAGAGCTCGCACGTGCAACACGAGAAATGTCCAATATAATTGATACAGACGTAACTATTTAAATTATTGATGATATGCTTTAAAACTCATATTAGAAGTATATATTAGAAGCACAGACAAGATGACATGGTCAAAAAAGCAAGATCTCACGCGCATGCACGTGCGCTTCACTCTGATTGGCTGAAACTAAAGTCTCAATATCTTTCTTGTTTTTTGACGAAATCCTTTGAAATTTTAAATATAGGCATGTATTAGGATATCCTACAATAAGATATATAGCAATTATTTTGAAAACGCGTGCATGCACGTGCGCTGCAATCTGATTGGCTTATGCTTTAAATAGCTATAACTCCCTTGGTTTTCAACCAAACAGGATGGGATTTGGAATATGGATAGATATAATGGACTTCTACAAGAAGACATGGTCACCAGGCACATGTATACATGTGCATGTACGTGCTCTGCAATCTGATTGGCTGAAACTTCGAACAGCTATAACTCCCTTGGTTTTCAACCAAACGGGGTGGGATTTAGAACATAGATAGATGTAATGGACTTCTACAAGAAAGTATGGTCGCCATGCTCATGTGAGTACGTGCGTGCACGTGAAATGAGTAAAATCAAAAATACACTTGAATTGGCGTATTTTTTAATACGTTTGGATTAAATACTTTGATATTTAGTATATTAAAATCTATAGATTGTAAAGACAAGATTATATGGTCATTACGCACATGCATTCACATGCGCACGCGTGCAATGCTAAAATTTGAATGAAATTGGTACACTTCTGGGTAAACGTTGTTAAAGTCTCAAATGCATAGAGTTTGTTTTATTATACCCCCCGCTTGAAAAGCGGGAGGGTATATAGTAATCGTTAATTCCTTCCGTCCGTCTTTACGTCCGTCTGTCTGTCCGTCCGTCCGTCTGTTACGCTTTGGGGTACCCATCTCTTATCCTCAACTCCTCTCATACCGCTGAATGAATTTTGATGAAACTTTCACAGAATCTTTATTACATATTGCCATTGTGCACCTCCTATTTTTCTTTTTGATCCGACACATATTTTGGGTTTCCCGGCCACAGGAAAACACGGACTTTTTCACCAGTTATAACCATGTGGGAGGCGGGGGGTATCATTTAGTGAGCTCATCGCTCACAGTACCTCTAGTTTAATGAAGCTTATAGGGAATATGGCACCAAAAGGGAGTTGGGGAGCGTTTGGGGAACATCTGTAACGGTCCCCGTTACAATTAGCACTAGTTTTGAAATGTTATGCATTAACTTCATCAAAGCTAAAGAATATGTCTCTAAACTGTCATTTTCACCTTGAGTTCTATAATAAAATTTTTGTCGAAGTTGTGCAAGATTATCATGAATCTTATACATGTCCTCTATTATTTTCAAAATATCATCTGCGGATTTCTTCATATCGGGTAGACGCATCCGTACTTCTGTATTTCCTGTTAAATGATCAAGGATTAATTCTAGTTTTTCTTCATTGCTGGGAATTTTGATTATACAAGTATGTTCTTTCTTGTCTGTATCTCACCGGTCGACCAGCTATCTTGGGAAGTTTCCTTTCTGTTTTTACGTAAACAGGTGGGCCACTTTTGATGCAGCCATTTGTTTTGCTTCCATGTGTAAAAGTTTCAAACGCAGTTGTTCGATTTCTTCTTTAAAATGTTCTGTTGACATACTGATTAATTGTTTCCTGACTATATATGGCAAAAGAGATTGATCACAATCACAATGTTCACGAATTTATAATGTCAGTTCACAGATATGCAAGCGAGACATGTACAATTCTCACTTTGCAATTAATGTGAATTTAATGTTAAATAATTACATTGGTTGCATGCTCAAAATCCTATCGATGTTTATCAAAACTCTGAGCTTCTAAAAATTCTCTGTGGCAAAACATTTTTAAAATATTCGATAGTAGTATAAGCAGCCTAGATAGCCCGGAAGATTCTGATTGGCTGAGAGAAATCACGTGATCAGATTTGATTGGTAGAGGGGATAAA
>NW_026922139.1:0-19590 GCF_032062105.1 Saccostrea cuccullata | reverse complement strand
TGGGGGTGGGGCTCTACTTATATACTGAAAATGAATTAATTGTTTGAAATCTGCTCCTTTGTATTCTTAAAACATTTATTTATTTTTTGATAGGCAATTTTAAGGGTGCCTTTTTAAAATTTGTGCAATGTGTTGACCTAGGGTCAGGGGTTTATTTCACAGTGTTAGGGGCACTACTGATTATTGTTAAATATTACTGATTAGTTGGAATGCATTTTTGTTCCCCTACCTTGCGTATGGGTATTTAGTACTCGTGCGAGGTGATCATGAATAATTCATGAATTTCAATGAATTTTCCATGAATTTTATTCACGAATCGTTCATGAAACGTTCATGAAGATCCTATGAACTTATTATTGGACATTTTCAAATCAATAAACCAAGCTAATCAACTGCTAAGTGTATTGTTATGATGATCAATGGTGCCTCTTTCAAAATTGTGAATGCCATATAGCATCTTGCTTAAAACATGAATCAAATTCAATAACTGGAAAGTTGTTGCATAATGCTCAGGTGACCTATAAGGCCCATGGGCCTCTTGTTAAGTGTAAAATGTAAAATACTTATTTACTATTGCAATGCTTTTTTGCAGGGCAGTATATGTGAGCAACGATTGGAGAGTCAACCCATGAACAAATGCTTTTGAAGGCCAAGTTTATCATCAGGGACAGGCAGCATGAACATGAAAATCCAGATTTGGTCTTCACATTTTTCTTTACAGTAAAGCAGAGACATGAATAACTTAATTAATGTCCATGGGTACTCGGCCAGAAATATATAAAAGGTATAATTTTTAATATTAAAACAAGTCTGTTAAAGCACGTTACTTTGTTAGCTCTGTTTTGTGAGACACTGTGATGTAAATGATGTTACAATGGTACTTTAATTTTTTTTTGTGCCATATCCAGAGATTTGTATTACTTTTAAGCAGTTAAACTCGCTGTGCTGTTTTGTGGTAGAAAAAATAGTAGGTGACAGATGATTGACAATATTTTGAATTCATTTAGGCAATGTTGCAGTTTGGACCAGATATTTTCGCATAGTGGATTTGTAGAAAGCAATTATTTTTTGTAATATGCAATATTTTACATGGTGCATATTGGAAATTTATGATTCAGTTACATATAAGTGATGTATGGATATATTTATTTCAAAGTGTACAAGGTAAGTTTTTTATTATTTTAAAATAAAAACATGAAAAGAATAAATATTGGTTGAGATTTCCGACAAAAAAAAGAAAGAGACTACCCTATAAAATACGTTTACCATGATTGCTGAGGACAAAAATATTTCTAGATGGTGACCAAACATTTTGATGATATAACCAAAAATAATTCTACATCACCATTTAGTAAACTTGGAGCACTGCTTATTACATAATTTTGGCAGGTCTGTTGTGCATAAATAATAATCTCCATAATTATTATCTGAGAGGGCTTTATTTTCCTAGATTTCTTATTGACATATTCTGTAATCAGTTCATATGGGTGTTCTTCATGCTGGGTATATTCATGTGTCAATTATAGAAATAACTGGTATGAAAAGCAGTGTATGAGCTAAAGCATGAGAGATAACTCTTGCTGTCTTACACAACCTAGTTTCTGAAGATCTCTATCTATTCCTCTTTGCAATTTCTGAACATAACCATACCTGCATGCTATCAAGAATTTTATATGTGTCTATTATTTTCACTATTTTTTATGAATATATATATATATATATATATATATATATATATATATATATATATATATAACAAATTTGTAGCAATTCTGCTTGATCAGAGTTTTCATAAACAGCGCCCTCTACCGAGTTTTGTTAATATCAAGGAAAATGAACTCGGTTAACAAAAAGGCATCCAACACATTTGATTTATTAATAATTAGATTAAATTAAATGAAAAAGTTAGTGAAATTTTGCAAGAAATCTTGTTATATAATACTTGTTTGAAAATCATGCTAAGATGGCAAAATATTTGTGAAAATAACTCAGAAAATTTGTTCTTATTAGTCCAGAAGATGTAAATAGGAATTAATTTCAAGTAAACAGATATATAAATCACTTTCTTTCAGAACAGTTGGATAAAATGTGTGATCATTTTAAGGAAGAGAGAGCTTAAATATGTGGAAATATGTGAAATCTGGCACAGACTTTTAAAGGTAAAGCATGATATATTTTGGTGTTGCAATGTGCTCATTTTCATGATTAAGATGGATTATTTAGTAAATTTATAGATTTCTTTTATAGAGCCTCATGAGCATGATGAATAATTTATCTTGAGGAGTTGGCTGTTGCCTCTTTCAGTCAAGCAACAAAGATTATATACCTAGTCTGTACATGGATTTCATAGACCTGATTTCAATGGTAATTATAAATACTTAATTGCATTATTGTGTTAAAATGCATTATGGTGAATTTCAAATTTTTAAAAAAAAGTGCCTTTTCTCTTCAATTTAAAGTTTTTAAAATTTTAAAAAATATTCACTTCATAATGAAAATGTACCGAACTTATTCTTCTTCCACCAAACAATTTACAGAAGAAATTCAGAGTACTGTAGGTCACTGAATTTTCGCGACACCTTATTTTCGCGAGACAGTCATTGGATCTTTATAAGCGAGACATAATTTTCACGAATTGTTGTCATTCGTCTATATAATGGTAAGGAATACTTATATATGCGAGAATTAAATTTTCGCGAGCTCATTGTCTCGCGTAATTACGCGAAAATAAAGTTCTCGCGAATAAAAAGTGATTTACAGTAATTGATTTGTCTTACAGATCAGGGCTCTCTTTTAACTGGCTGGCAGAGAAAGTTGCTGGCTCTGTCCATTTACAGAAGAAAAAGAGGAACACTAAGGTCTGATGTCTGCATGTAGATAGTCTCAGGGTACTTTAATGGACCCTTACTTGTAGTTAATGGAACAATTCTGTAGTTTAAAATTTTTTCTGTATTGATTTGGCTATGATTTTTTTTTTGTGCAGTCACCCATCTCTTTTTTTTATGCCCCCCCTTCGAAAAAGGGAGGGCATATTGCCTTGCTGCTGTCTGTCAATCGGTCTGTCAGTCCATTTAGTTTCCGTTCATTTTCTTAACAACCGTTGCACATACTGAAATGAAATTTGGTATACAGGTATATAAGATAAATATCTAGGTCACGTTCTGTTTTGGGTACGACCGCGCCATTTTTGACAGAGTTATACCCCTTGGACTTTAAAAAATTCCAATTATTTGCAGTTTCCATTCATTTTCTTCAGAGAGGTTGCACATACTGAAATGAAATTTAGTATACAGATTAATCAGATGAATATCTAGGTCAAGATCTGTTTTGGGTACGATCGCATCATTTTTGACAGAGTTATGCACCTATGGAGTTAGAAAAGTTCTAATTTGGGGAGGGGGGCATAAGTGTTTTACAAACATCTCTTGTTTAATTAGGAAAAACTATAATTTTTTTTTTATTTAGTTGTACAAATGGTATATCATGAAGCCATGTCATAAAGTGGCTCTTTGAAATTTTTTTTTTAATGTTATATTATCGTAATACTTTTATTATGGGTCAGTAAAGATTTAAGATATCATTTTTGAACATTTAAGGAAATGTAAGAACAGGGGTTACATGAATTTGTTCGTGGATTTTCTTCAATCAGTAAATAATATATACATACTCATGCAGTAATTGCATTTTTACATCTCGGTGAATGTTTGAAAATGATATTGCTTGTGTTAATGGCTGAAACATGCACAATAGACGTTAAAATTCAGAAGGTTATTTCTTTATCAAGTATCAATTTTGGTAATGTATTACCAATAGAAGCATTTTAATTGTTAATGTCTTTGATTATAAAGTTTTGTTTTCTTTTGGCAGTTATTGACTTATCAACATATGGAAAATGTCCTGTTAATTTTGTAATGATATACACATGTATGTTGAATGGAAAATGCTTGTTTATGCAAATGTAAATATTTTTTTTTAATAATTTAAAACAAATTTTCCTCCCAAATTTTATTTAGATGAAATAAGTTATTCAATGGCACAATATTTATATATTATATTATATCATATTGCATATTTCATATATTTTTTAACTTTTCACTATTACTTGTTCATGTATTAACATAATGATGGAATCTTAGATTCCATTATTATGTTAATATACTCTCTCTCTCTCTTTCTCTCTCTCTCTCTCTCATTCTTGATAATTGAAACAAACACAAAAGTGCAAGGCTTGCAGGGACATTTTAATTGTATATCTTCAAGCAATAAATTTCAGAATAGAGAGATGTTCAATACAAAAAAAATATACATTTCTACTTTAAACAATTTATCTCCTTCAGTAATGGTAGCTAATAAATCAATATAAAATGATAATATTCAAAGACATGTGGATTTTTTTTTCTAATTTAGATGCAGAACATGATATCTTGGATTCAGTAAATTTTTGTTTTGTGATCTGTTTTGAAAATCTAAAATCAATATAAAACTGAACAGAGCATAAACACAGATCCCTGGAAATTCCAGAGGTGGGATCAAGTGCCTAGGATGAGTAAGCATCCCCTGTTGATTGGTGTTTCTGCCGTGAACAGTAAGGATGATGTTTACCTAGGGTTCTAGGTAACAAAAATGACTGCTTAGTGTCTTCAATCAAAAATTTTTTTAATGCAGTAGACAGAATAACATGTGTTTTACAATATGATAAAATTATGCAACATCAAATGTAGATTTACAGTAATGTATGTGCATGAAAATCATGCTAAATTTTCTAAATTTTTTCCTCTCCAAAGTTATGCTAAAAATTCAATTTCTTTATTTAAAAAACATTTGGATAAATTTCTAAAGCCCATGTAATGTTTAAAGTAAGTGAAATTTTACAACTAGGATATGCATGTCAATTTATTAATCAGCATCAAAATTTGTTTAATGCAAACATTAAACAGCTTGTTTTGATGATGATTACATACTGAAAATAGTCTGAGAAATGCAGTTTTCTTTCAAATCTTACACCACTGCGTTTTCTTGGCAATTTGAATTAATTCAGATGTCAATAGTTAAGCATCCATTTCCTCAAGTCTCCATGGATAAGTCGTGCACAGGACGACTTTATATTTAAGTGCTATGAATAATTTATTGAGGGCAAAATTTCTAGACAGCCTATAATCATGGTGATTTTTAAAAAGGATGTGTCTCCCTTCACTTTATTTTCATCAGTCTTGGCATTATCAGAAGGGCCAAGTTATTGTCCTTACCATGGATTATGCTGTTTCTAACACTCGCTGGCATAGTTTCTGTATATGGCAATGAGTCTAATGTCACTGTGGCTACTGAGCCGTCAGTTTGTAAAGGTGGTATAGAGGCTTCAGTGCTTGTCTGGGTTTTGTTTCCTTCACTTATTCTCTTTAAGTTGCTTATCTCATTTATTTCATATTCATTTTTATTTTCAGGCAATTATACTTGAAAGTTAAACATATAAAAAAGATACTGCTTATAACTTAACGAGTTAAGCATTTACAGGAACGAAAACTTGTGTGTCCTCTATTCTCATGCATACACATTCATCATGTGAGAAAACAGAAAAAAAGATATTTGTACAAGAATAATGAAATTTAATTAACAGGGTAAGTGTCCCTAAAAATTTAATGAGGTGATTTATATTATTGCATCAACTAGCATGATTAGTGGTCACCCTTAATGGATTTTCTTTAGAAGTAGCATTTTTTGTGCTGTTGATCAATATTTATAAAAATATATACATATTACATACGAGAAAAGAATACCTTTCCAATGTATGAAATGTCTTGTATTTCTTCTGTGCTGGCTGTCTCCCCAAGTGTTTGCAACAAATCTGTCATATTATTAAAATTTATGAAGTTACTTTTGCTTCAGCTAAATTTATAATATTGTGCAGTTTTATGAGCATTAAAAAAACAACAATGAAAATGTGAATCTTCCCTCTAAAATACTTCAACCGTCTTACAAAGTGTTGAATTCTTTCAACGAGTGACTTAATTGAGATCTTAGTAACTTTGCTCATCAGTAGCCAAAATGGGTACTGCTAGAAAAATCATCATAAAATTTTATTTCTTTAATATGTTGACGGTGCGACCGTTAGAGCGAGCGCAAACTTTTTGATTTAGATCGGGCTCGTCAAACCGCACGTGACATTTAGTGCGTCTAGACTCTGACGTCACATGACGTATGTAAGTCGCAATATACCGAGAAAAAGCCTGAACAGTGCTGGAAGTTAATGAAGAACGTTTTGTTTTCTATCTTCACTATATATCCATTAAATCAAGGCGAGTAAACTTTTGTTGAGAATTTGCTCTGATTCTCACGAGAACGTAGCTAAAACAAGTGATGTATTGTGGGTCCAAATTACTGTGTCAAAAAATTCTATCGAATGAATGTGCAGAAGCCCGAATTTTCTCTTCGCACAGGCATTGCTTTAAGAGCTCACTATGTGAGCGGCGCTTTGCGCCGCCTCGCTGTGCTCGCTATTAAATTTATAAAGTAATATATCATTGAAAAGGCAATTTAATTCTCTATGAGGATATGTAAATTTCATGAACATTTATTTACAAATAAAATTTTTAGATAAAGTATTTATATATAACAAAAGAAAATACAGTTTAAGAACAATTTATTAATAAACATTCCATATTGGACATTGGGGACTGACAAGGTTTACAGTTAAACAAAAAACTTTCTGCTAAATAAGCACCGAAAGCATACATGTATGTACCCCAAGCCAGGGTGAGAAAAATTTACAGTTTGAATTTGACATATATTGCAAAAAACATGAAAAGACACACTCTGCAATGAGTGTTAGCATAATTACCCTATAACAAATGATATTCCCCTCAAGAAAACATGGGGGAAGATTGGTGAAAATTTAATTTTAATATGAATTTGATCCAAGAATGCCAAATACAAGAGTTGAAAGTTGAAAACTGTGAACAGTTGTAGCCCCCAAGTTTAAATTAAGTTTAAAAAAAATGTAATTTGCCACCACCTTTCAAAATTGCAAAAATCAAGTTTCATATAGTGCAATTAACTGAATAAACATATAAAAAGAAACTAATGAAGGTTAAGCTAAGCTAATAAACAAAGTAAGATGCAATGCAAAATATGTACATATTCACTAATTACTCACGAATTGTCAAAATTCAAGCAGAAAATTTCTTTCTACACTAAAAGTGGGTCATAGCCAATTGTTTCTGAGCTTGCTGAATGACCAATGCAGATTTGTGAATATAAGTAGTATAACAATTTGAAGACCACCTCCCTAAAGTTTTAATAAGGTGATCTTCGATTCTAGCTTCCTGTGCTGTTGTTGCCGTTCCGATTCTAAATGAATGGCCATTATAATTGTCGGGATTGAAACCCAACTAAGAAGGTATTTCAAGTTTCTCTACAAAAAAAAAGACCTGGTTAAGACAGAACCGTCTTTAGTAACAAATATTGGTGTTGGTACAAAGGTAAATGTTTTTGCTTTTAAATTCATGTATTTAAACATATCAGAAACTGGACAAACATTTGTATTTGTTTTAAACAGCTGAATTTTAACTCATTTATGGAAAGGATCAGTTTTTGATTGTTTCAGATTAATTACAATGGAGTTCTCAAAGCACATGACATTTTGTGTTGACAAACAATCGTTTATGAAACTTTTGCTTTGAACAGTAAATTCTCCACAACGTAGAAAACCAAAAAAGGCTACAGTACATGCTGCCTCTAATATAATAGGTAGGCAGTAAACATGTCAAAAATACCAGAATTAAGTACCTAGAAAATATTACAGAGAATAGAAATTGTTATTGGTAATCTTGTTCGTTTTACATATTTACATGCTTGTTTTTTCTTCACGGTACACTTATTAGAGAAAATTTTGTGGTTTTTGTGGAACCGCTCTGGCCAAATATTTGCTTTCTCTATAATATGGGCCAGGTAAGAATCTAACTCTTCTGTTCTCTTCGGGAAAGCATTGCACATAATTCTTTTATATCGTCCAATGGCCACAATAAATTCATCTAAGGTCAGGTTTCTCAGCAACCTTTCATCATTTTCTTTGATTTTCTTGTGTGCAGGAGTGGTATAGTTTGGAATGAGTAAGACATTTAAGTTTACGTCCTTACCTGCTACTATGTCTGCTCGAATCTCCGGAGATACCAAATCCACAGCAGCAATTTGTGAAGAGGGAGTTTTTTCTCCAGTCTCCGACAGTTTTTGGCTTTCCTGTTGTTGTTAAACATACAGGACGAGTCCTAAGAGGTTTCCCTGCTGTCCCTCCTTTTGCTCAATCTTTGATATGAAGTGACGGCCAGTTAAATGCTTGACATCTCTGGGATTGGCAGCTCCAGGAACTACAGTGGGTTGAGAGGTGGTCTCACCTACGAGTGATTTTATGATTTCTTTTCTGAAGACTCAATGTAATACAGGTTTCTTCTGAAGTCTCAGGCAACGCTCCTTGTAAAGCAAGTACGCATTTTGGGTTGCCATCATAAGAAGGTGGAAAAAAACCTTTTTCCACCACTTCAAGGTTCTTCGTTTGAAAGCCGGATGTGCTATCATTTGGTCACATCTGTCAATTGCTTCCATGTATTTATCGTAATCCACGATGCAGCAGGGGCGTTGAATTGGCTGTCCTGTTGTTCTGTCTACTCTACTAGGGATGTCGATGAACTCTGCGTTGTGCACTGTGGTACACATGTGTACATCCCTCTTGTCCTTCCATTTTAGCATTTGTCATGGCCACACTTTCATGCTTTTTGAGTTGAACTGTTTTTAGATCTGCAGGGACCCCCTTTCTTTTGATACGCATGGTTCCGCAGGCTCCCGTTTGGCGCTGAAATAATTCGTGGAAAAGAATCTGTGATGTGTAGTAGTTATCTACGTAGAGTTTATGGCCTTTTCCTAGATAGGGATTCGTAAGTCTCATCACCAGGTCATATATTTTTCCTTTATTTGGCTCTCCAAGCTATCATCCTTTCATCAATAGCAATGTTTTCCCTTGGTGAATACAGCTTTACAAATTTCTGCCGGAAATGATCATAAACCCTTCAGACTTTACATACATGCCAGCTTTTGAAAATTTTCTAGGGGGAGATTATGTGTAACGACATTTTTCAAAGTTCCTATTTTGCAGCATTTTGTCGTAAAAAATGACTATTTGAAGGGTGTTTTTAAAAAAATATCAATCTACTACCTTGTATCATATACAGTATTATCACCACTTCAAAAGTGTTTTCTTCTCTATCAACTTCAACAAAAGTACAAATACAATACCATTTGAAATATTAAAAAAAAAAAAAAGACCATTTCATTCAAAATTATTTAACATGTTAATATTAAGATAAACATACCCCTGCCATAAAAAATGTGATACACAAACAGATTATTATGTGAATAAGGATGTTAAACTTTACAAATAAGCTGAAGCAAGTTAAGTTTATGCAGTTACCATGTAGTTACTTTTCAATGTCTTGGTAAATTACAAAGTTTAAAAGGCTGTCACAGACACATAATCATTTTTTAAAAATCAGAATAAATATTGAGAAGTCATTGGTCTTTTCCTGTCTAATGGCACTGAAAGGCGTCCAACTCTGGAAGACTTTGGTTTCTGGAGTCTGGCCTTTTCTCCCACACGGTCTTCACCCAGTCTGGCGTCAGATATTCATCCTAACAATTACACCTTAAACGTTAAATTATTAATTTACTATGTGATATAAACGTGTGGAGAAAAGTAAAGTGTTATTTTTAATAGTACAACCTTTTTATGTAGAAATATAAAAATATTTATAACTTTTTGAAACATAGGGCTGTGCAATATTACCGGTATATCGGTATATTGCGGTATTATCCACCACGATAATATATCGCGATATAAAAATCAGATACCGGTATTTCACGATATTTATAAAAATATATAAAAACCTCCTTTATTGTAGAAACTGCTGAAATAATACTTGTAACTTCCCCAGGCCTTTTCAGTCTAGTAATAAAAATACTTCGTCGGCTTTCAGAGGCAGATAGAGAGAAGAGAGAGAGAAAGGAAGCTTTTCCTTCACTGTCGCAATTTTAAATACATGTATATTACTTTAAAATAAAATTAATAATTAATAAAAAGACTTTCAAATAAAATTATTAAGAAAGAAAATATATAAAACATTTCTACAGGGTGTATACCATGTGTAATGCGGTTCTCAAAATCTCATGGAATCTACACGATCGACGATGAATGTTAAGTTCAAGATACATATTAAACATAATGGCCATCCATGTTTTCACTTGATACAGTGTTGCTTTTTATTATTTTTTAACAAGTTTCTTGCCATTTTATACACCTTCATGCTATACCAGGAGCATGTATATTAAAACAAGAGATGTTTGTAAAACACTTATGCCCCCCTCCCCCCCAAATTGGAATTTTACCAAGTTCAAAAGGGCATAGCTCTGTCAAATATGGCGGGATTGTACAAGTACTCAAAACAGAACTTGACGACCAAGATAGTCATCTGATAAATCTGTATACCAAATTTCATTTTAGTATGTGCAACCTCTGCAAATAAAATGTAAGGAAACTGCAAATAATTGGAATTTTTTTCTAAATCCAAGGGGCATAACTCTGTCAAAAATAGTGAAATGGTTCCCAAACAGAATTTAATCTAGATATTCATCTGATAAATCTGTATACTAAATTTTATTTCTGTATGTGCAACAGTTGTGAAGAAAATGAATGGAAACTTCAAATAATTGGAATTTTTCTAAGTCCAAGGGGCATAACTCTGTCAAAAATGGTGCGATCGTACCCAAATTAAAACTTGACCTAGATGATTTTCTGATAAATCTGTATGGTAAATTTCATTTCAGTATGTGCAACGGTAGCAAAGGAAATGAATGGAAACTGCAAATAATTGAATTTTTTCTAAGTTCAAGGGGCATAACTCTGTCAAAAATGGTTAGATTGTACCCAAAACAAAACTTGACCTAGATATTCATGTGATATATCTGTATACCAAATTTCATTTCAGTATATACAACGGTTGTGAAGAAAATGAACGGAAACTGCAAATAATTGGAAATTTTCTAAGTCCAAGGGGCATAACTCTGACAAAAATGATGCGATCATACCCATTACAGAACTTGACCTAGATATTCATGTGATATATCTGTATACCCAATTTCTTTTCAGTATGTGCAACCGCTGTGAAGAAAATGAACGGAAACTAAGTGGACCGACCGACAGACCGACGGACCGACAGACAGCAGCAAAGCAATATGCCCTCCCTTCTTCGAAGGGGGGCATAACAAAAGAAATAGGCCAATGCAGTTCCTGATCGTATGTCATAATGTGAAATTAGGTCGGGTCAGACTAAAACACTAAACGCCCGAAAATAGTTCACAATTTCTTTCTGGCTTTAATTTTATTCTGTGACCACATAAAATTTCTATATAATATGTATTGTTTTAATCATTAAATTACATTTTATGCTATTTCAATAAAACAACCCCCCCCCCCCCAAAAAAAAAACTATAAAGAATAAACTTATATATGCATAAACTTTTTTTTTTCAATTTGAAAATACATCAAATGAGTACATTTTGTTTTAATTTTTTACCTGATTTTTGATTAAAAGATATTATAATTATGTGAGCGATTAATGTCTTATCCCTCGCCTCCTTTAAAATTTATAGATAAATTTAAATAGTCTTTGAACTTGACAGCATTTTAAACTTCCTGTACAAATTTATTAATGATAATTAATCTACAATATATCGCAATATATTGCAATATTTAACGTTAAATATTGCAATATATCGCAATATGGTTTTCACTCGCAATACCCAACTCTATTGAAACAACCTATTTTTTCTATCTTTCCTATTCAATGTCGTCGTAGTTTGACTCCTCCCACTTCGTCCTCCAGTTCTCCCAGATTTTGGGAAACTCTGTCTTAAAACATAAATCGGTTGATGAAAATGTTTAGGGACTGTAATATCTTCGTCAGGCTGCCGGGGATAACTTCAGGAATGGTCCCTGTTGACTTGATTCTGTCCTTGGTGACATCGCTGATGTGTGCTCTCATGAAGTCCTGGACAAGCAGGCTATTGGTTTGTCAGGAAAAAAATTGGTTGCTTACTGTAGCAGGAAGTCAGCTACATGTCCATAACATTGTTATCCATCCACCCCTTCTCGTTCTGGTGAACCACAATATCAGATGGCATTTTTTCTTTAAAAGCCGTTTTCTCTTGAAGATAACCATTGGTGGGAGCTTTATGCCGGTAGCGGTACAGCTCAGGACGACCGTGAATGAGGATTTCTCGTGGCCGATGGTCTGGATGGTGATGGACTTAGCACCCTGGTTCTCGATGGTCCAGTTCATCGGGATGTCGAATGTTAGGGGAACTTCATCCATGTTGATGATGTTGCTGCTGATATTGTGGTGCATGTTGTGGATCTGCTCTATTACACATTGTCGGATTGATGAGATTTTCTAGGCATGGTAATCTGGAAGTTGCTGTGCTCTTGGGCCAGTGGGGCCACAATTTTATGGTTACTGTTGGGGCTTTTTTGAAAAAAAGTTATTACTAAGTTGTAAAGTTTTGCCCTTGTCAGTCAAAGTAGTCAAGAAGTTTTGTATAGACATTATGAGGTTCTGGGAATATATACTGATTTGATGAGCTGCTGATGAAACATGCTTCATTAGATCGTTTTTTCACTGTTGTCAATCTTTATACTTTTCATACAAAGTCTGCAGAAAGCATGACCTACTATCACACTTTTTGTGAGCCATCCTTGGAATTCTGCTTCTTTTTCCCAAGAATTTGGGTACTTGAAGACATATCTTCTCTTTTTTGTCTTTGATGGTCTATTTTCATAATTTAAGAAATCATATATAATTTTAATAAGGAATGCCATATTTCCCAAATTTTAAAACAATTAAATTGCACAATGTTAATGAATTGTAAAATTTTGCTGCAAATATCAAAGGCTCACTAATTTCTATTATATTTGGTTGCTATTTTTTCTAATGGGATTATCAGTAGATGTTTCCCTGTAGCAAGAGTGCACTTGCTCAAGCTGAGAACGCCTTATGGTATTCATAGAAGGCTGAACCTCTTGTAGTAGATGCCATTTCTACTATGTCACGTTCATAGGCATCTAATTCTTGATGCGGTGCAGGATAAACCTCACAAATAATGTTCTTATACTTCGTGAAGGCTATAATAAAATAGTTTTAAGAGTTAAGTTTCTCAGTAATCTAGCGTCATGATATTGTTTCAGTAAAAGAAATGACCATCGCTGTCGGTTACTCTTTGTTCCTCTGTCTCACGAGGCATGATAAGTAAGGCTAAATTAATATCTTTTAACCTTGCAAAATATTGTTTCGAAGTGTAGAAGATATCGTTTCCACGCAGGGAACAGAGTCCGAGGAAACTCTGGTCGGGACATCCTGGGGCATGTTCCACGGAATTTTCTCAAAGTTTCTCCCTGTATTGTCGGTAGAGGTACTGGGCTGGTTGGATCTATTTTGGTTCCTCTTAAGTACGTCCAATTCGTTCGACAACTTTGTTACAGAATCCCTTATGCCACAAATTGCATCACTCAATTCGTTAGAAGACAACATGCGCCCAGCTTCATTTCCGTTTGTTTGTAATGATGATGCCGGAAGTGTCTCTTCCCCCACTTCTCCTGCGCCATCTTGAATCTGTACAAATTCAAAATTGCGTGTTAAGCTATTTGTCGACGACTTTTCATTACACAAAACATTGTCTTGGTAAATTTACTAACTGAGACTTTTTAAGAGATACTGGCAGCACGATTCCTTTTGATTTCAATTTTTGTAATATTTCAGCGGATGTCCAGTTTTCGGGTTCATTAGTGTCCCATCGAGTAATTTCCTGTAGGGTCCTGTTGGTGTTTCAGATCGTTTTCGTTTCCTTCCAGGCATCTTTTCAGTAATGAATAAACAGAAATCTTAAACAATCAATATTATCACTTCTCTGAGGTCAACACATCTAGGTCACAGTATAGGAAATTAATAGTCCATGTCCATATTTTATAAACAAACACACGCATACCTGTCAACATGGCCAAAATTTTTCGGGGGAGAAAACGTGCGACGACCTTTTGCAAATACAAAAAGTCACGCATTTCATTGTTCTATAGAACAAAAATAAACAACTTACAAGATAAAACTTTATTATAATATAAACATTATCATTAATTCATAAAATTTACTGTTTATTCATACATTGTTTAGAAACTTGTACACTGTGATTTAATTTTGAAATTATAAAAATTTATGTTCACTATCTAGCTATTCTGCCTGTCCATAAGAGCATCATTTATTTAATATTCATGGCAAATGTTGTAGTTTAATTTGGCAATTAGAAAAATTAATAAGATTCTGCAGACAGTCTAAGTTTCCAGCTTTTAATAGATGCATGAATGGATTTTTCTCACTAGGTCTAAGGAACATGAGTTGTGTCCTGGATTTAAAGTTCTGAAATTGAAATAATTGTCAAAACCTCATGCTTATATTCTTAAAATAATGTGTAATCTAGTATGAATGAAATACATGGACCCTGTATTTTTTCTTTCAATCTCTTAACATATATCATCTGAATTTTTAAATATAATACTTTATTTTGTAGAGAATTTTAATTTAGAAATGTATTACCCTGTTTAGCTTTGTAAATTTAAAGAAGTCCCAAACTGTTATATGCTGATGTTCCTGCAGGATTTACTATTGAATCTCAAAATCTGATTGCTTCCATGAAATTGTTTCCCTCTCCTTGTTAAATTGATAATAGAGTACTGTTGTTACATCTTTCCTGATCACTGTATTGTTTATGGAGAAATAGTTTTGTCTTAGGCACTTGTAAACTTATTTGCAACAAAGTATCAAGTACAATGAAGCGCATTGAAGTGGTAAAATTTTCCGTTTGGACAAAACGTTCTGAGTCATGTTTTGAACGTCAATTACAACATAATGAAATTTGAATGTTTTAGGACACCCCAATCTTCGCGAAAAGCAGTATCACTGAAATGGAGCTTTAAAAAAAGTAGAAGAGAGAGTTAGAGACTAATATATAATATTTTTTAACTTGTCATGTCTATTGAAGTTACCATAACACATGTAAAATAATAATTTCATTGGCTATTATATTTATGGAAAACCTGTTCTACATATTGTTGATTGAAAAAAGATGACAATAAACGTTTCTTTCATTTTACCACTTCAATGCACTTCATTTAAACATTATTTACCGTCATGTCAAAAATGATTAATATACACTTTTAATGTTTACAACATTACATGTATTTGAACCTTGTTGATTACCTGTTATCAGTGGCAATGCTACCGATAAACACTGCATGACCTCCATTTTTGTGTTGACTAGTCGGTATTTTACTAGGTAAAAAATCCATTTTTTCAAAATCGGTATTTAAAAAAAATTCATTCCAATCAGAGTTGTCACACACGTGGAACTGCACGTGGTAATTTCCACAGCAAGGAATTATTAACAATGTCAAAAGTTATATCTGTCATATTTGCATGTTCATGCTGTGGTACACTATATGCTAAATTTGATATCATATATAAACTATATTTAATAACATTAAAATAATATTAAATTTCCACATTTGTATTGAAAAAGTAAAAATTTCTTTCATACATTTAAACATTCTAGTCAGATTCACTTTTAAGTTTCAACATTTGTATTAAAATGTAGAAATTTTTTTTTTAAACATTCCAATCAGAGTCACACTTAAATTTCCATATTGAAAAGTTTTCTTCATACATGTTCATGCATGTAAACATTCATGTCAGGGGGGGGGGGGGGGGCTTAACTGTTTCCTGGCACATCTGATCCTCTCTGTTATGGTGTCATTTAGAGTTGCTTCTGATGGTACAACCAAGCCATTTTTCTTACACCATAGAACAATATAATCTGAAAAAGAAGGATCGGTTTAAAAGTACTTAAAAGGATCATTTTTTGTCATTTTATATTTGATACTTTAAAATTGTTTTTTAAATTTTGCAATAGCAATTAAAAGTAAAACTTTTAAGAATTGGAGAAAGAATGTTTTTCTTGCTTTTAAGATCACTGATTGTGTCGCCATCCAGGACAAGCCTTGGGTCTTCCTTTGTCTTTTTTCCTTTGCCCTGGCCACAAGAACTGGCCAGAGTCTGTAATGAAAAAATCTTTGCCAGGAGTTTGTAACAAAGGGTGCATGTACCCTGGCCTCTTTGATTTTCTTAAGATGTGGCCATCCTCATGCCGTCTGGATCTACTTTGGTGTTTTTACCCTCAATAAGCTTTATCTGGAAAATTAATTTTTATTATTTATTAGATATGATCAAAACACTGTCATTGTAGTTGCATTCAGTGAAGAAGTTTGATTACTAAAACACACATACAAAATAGGAATTCTGAAAGCCAGAAACATACAAAAAAATAATTCAATAGACAAACAACTAAATGGGAATGAAAATATATCAAAATCATACAAATATATGAAAATTTAATCTTTAATGCCCAAGTGCAGTCTTAAAACCAGTAATTTTAAAACTACCAATTGTTTCAAGGCTGCAAGATTCTTATAAAAAGTACCTTTTCCTTTAGAACTTCCTTGTGCTTCCTGGGTAAGCGTTTAAGTGGTGGTGATGACATGTGAAGGGTCTCATTTTCAGTGGATGGCACTAGCAGAGGTGATGATGGTGGGGGTGGTGGTGATTGTGGTGGTAGTGTTGATGGTGGTGCTGGCAGGGTTGATGGTGGTGCTGGCAGTGTTGATGGTGGCGCTGGCAGTGTTGATAGTGGCGCTGGCAGTGTTGATTATGGTGCTGACTGGGTTGTTGGTGGTGCTGGCAGGGTTGATGGTGGTGCTGGTAGGTTTGATGGTGAATCTGTCAAGGTTTCATGTGTTATAGTGTGTGAAAGGTTTATATTTCTGTACATCTGTCCATGATCTGCAGCAGCTAGTGTTGATGAAGGCATTGAAGGTATAAAGTCCAAGTTTTGCCAATATTCAGCTGTAAAGTCGTGGTGTGCTATACTAGAAGTTTGATGAGTGTCATTCCAATTGTCTAACTTGTCTTGAGATCTTGGTTGAAAGTCTCCACATGAGGCCTATTTCAATAAAATAAAACATATCATTTGTAATCACTGTAAATTGAACTTTGAGGTTATTTAAAAAAAACCATCTAAAGCCCTAAAAATTAGGTATAGTACTGTGACTTGTGTACTGTTGGTTATTATCTGAATGTACCGCTCATACTTACCCTTGCTTTACAGAGCTCTATATGGTGCAGGAGTATCCTCAAATAATTTTGGACATCAGGTCTAAGTATTCCTTCCAAAACCCTAATTGTCTCATCTGACAGAATTGAAAAGAAATTAAAAAGAAAATTGAAAAGACTTGTACAAAATTATTGTGCTTCTTTCAGTTATAGTTGCCCATATAATTTTTCTTTCCTTTTTTATACGCCCGTCTTAAGACGGGACGTATTATGTTATAGGCTTCATGTCCGTCCGTCCGTCTGTCCGTCCGTCCGTCTGTCCATTCGTGTCCGGCTCATAACTTCAATACTATTAGGCCTAGGATTATCAAACTTTGTCGACTGATACTTCTTGGGTAGACGGTGTGTCGCGCACAAAAAGTAGGTCGCTCTGACCTTTAATAAAGATGCTATGGCCAAATATGGAAAAATCCTGTCCGGCTCATAACTAGAAAACTATTGAACCTAGAGCTATCAAACTTGGCAAAAGTATACATCTTAGGTAGAAGGTGTGTCGCGACCTATTTCAAGGTCACTGTGACCTTTAATTTTAGCGAAATTTTTTAAAAAACTAAGTTTTTTAAATTTTAAATTTCATAACCCTAAAAATATAAAAAATAGAGTTGTATCCTTATTAAAAAGTATTAAATCAAGTAAAAACTTATTTTTTTCATCATATACTTTACAGGAATCTTAAACAAATTTCAATGTTAATGAGAGGAATTCAGTTTGTCCCATGGGCATAATTATCAAGCACTGGTCAAGAAGAATTTTGATAGCAGAAAGTTGCATGTCAAATTAGAGAGAAATTAATGAGTTTAGTGTGAGGAGTTAACTAGTAGAGCATTGGTGTTATCAATATCCCTTGGGTATTGGGCAAATGGACAGCCAGCCTAGCTGTTAGATTAAAAATAGCTCTTGTTGGCTAGCCTAAGTTTTAAAATGAATTTGATGAAAAGTAATTAAAACTTATTTGATAATGCATAATAAACCAATAATCTGATATTATATAATATTAATTAATTAAAAACTAATTTTATGGGGTGGGGTTGAATCAGCATGCCTACTTGTCCATATGAATTAAATATAAAACCTGTCTGGCATTAAATCTAAAAAGAAATCATGAAGTATTTTATGTGTTTTAAAAGTGTTTTAGGATAAAAAGTGCAGATCCATTAATATTTAGGGAGTAATGAGTAGACGAGCATCCTGTCAAAGATTAATTAATGAGTTCAATGTAGGAAGGCTATCTGATCAAGTGCTGCCTTATCTGTATCCTTTGGGGATTAGACAGAAGAACTGCTGGTCAGTTTATAGCATATGTCATTTTATGGCCAGCCTTTCTTTTCAAAATTAATTTGGCATAGATTAAGTTGTTAAGACTAATTTGATATTGTTTATTATGATGGCCGGCATTTGACAAAGTCTAACACAAACAGTATAGAAATCTATCAATTATCTAATATTTGTTATAATTATGCCTTCAGCACAGGGGATGGATAAAGAAATATTTTTTTAAAAAATGGAAAAATCATGGAAATCTTAGAATCAAGGTTGACAGTGATTTTCTTGCACTCTTAACTGTTAAAGATAATTGTGCAATTTTTTGACGGGCGTATCATGCTGTGGCGTGGCACTTTATTTGTATTTCTTATCTTAATTATGAAAGATTTAAATGCATTAGTATATTGAAACATTACCAGAGGCCTGTTCAGCAGAGCGAACGTTCGCGAGCGCTCGCCAAAATTCCTTATACCTCCAATAGTAATTTTGGCGAGCGCTCGCGAACGTTCGCTCTGCTGAACAGGCCTCAGGTATTTCAAGAAAAGTCCTCTGAAAACTTGTAGCTGATGTAGACCCTTGAACATTTTGAATAGAATTCATTGCATTGCTACACATTTCCCATTAAAAAAAATCACTAGGAGTAAAAATTGCTGAAACAGGTCCTTGGGATCAGAATACCAAAAAGACATGGCAAGCTGTAGAACAGGAGAGAGTTTTCAAGCTCTGCAGGTTATAGTGAAAAATTTCAATCAAGGATCTGGATAATCTTACAATAAAATAAATATCTTGATTGTGCGATTTGGCAAACTACAATATTGGTAGCATTTTAACCACCCCAAACAGAACACATGCATGTAATCCATTGCTATTCCTCAAATACAGTCAATTCTCAAATTATTGCCATTCGATTCATCACCATTTTCGCAATACCGCCATGATTTCCCAAGAATGTTTTTCCTGCTATATAAAATTCTCTTTATAACGCCAAATTCGCATACCGCCATCCGCCACCCTGTTT
>NW_026922138.1:0-19367 GCF_032062105.1 Saccostrea cuccullata | reverse complement strand
TTTGTATTGAGTTTATAATATAATAAATTGAGAGAGTGAATAGAGTTTCACAATTATACAAATTGCATTTTTTTTTCTAGAGCATTGTTCATCTTATTATAAAACACTGTTCAAATTTATTTCAAATTTATTCTTGATGGTTTCTTTTTCTTATTTTCATTTACAAAAGAGTACCGTTGTTACGGTATTTCACGTCAGACGAGACTGTTAATTATCATATGTTTTATCACAAATTTTATAACCGCTTGGAAACGATTAAACGATGAACCCGTGAAAAACTAGATGAGTGATCTGGTGCCTGGAAAGAGTACCGGTAGCATCCCTCTGAACACGTCATATCCGGTTGAGAGATCTTCATTGGTCAGATAAATGTGAATATACAGGATTAAAATTCGTGAGAAATTCACTTAATTTGAATCCATACTTGCCATTTCTCTCGAAACTTCTGTTGAGTTCATGTTAAACTAAGTTACAGTAGGTTCCTTATTTTTCGCAAGTACTTTTTATCGCGAACTGAGTCTTTAACGTCAAATCGCGAGAATTATAATTCGCGAATGGAAGGTTGATCAACAGAGTTTTCATAGATTTCAGTATCATGAAAATAAAAGCGAGTAATATATTTTTTTCGCAAGTAATGCTTCTCGCGAAATTACGCGGAAATTAATCCCTCGTGTATAATTAGGAATCTACAGTAGTAATTGATAAACATAATTCTTACGAATTTTGTCCTTTTTCGGTAATAAAAGAATTTATGAATACTGTACAGGAATTCTGTGTTATACGATCACTCAATATGAAGAATGCAACAAAGCACCTTCACAGTAATATGGAGCCCCGTTTTTATTGTTTAATAATATTTTTTCTGAAAAAACCCAATAAATTGTTGAATCTAACATCATTCGATAAATTTGCTAAATATTATATTAAGCTACTTAAATTAATCATAATAAAGCATCGCTATAAATGCTCAGTACAACATTATAACATCACTACATATATACTTTATAACATTATAGCATCACTCTATAAATGATTAGTGTAGCATTATAACACTACTCCATAAATGCTCAGTACATGTATAGCATAACTACTGTAAACAGGGTATTTTCGCCCAGTCTTATTTTCGCCCTTTTACTCTTGCAAACAATTTTGCCCCGTTTTAAATTCGCTTAGTCCTAGTTTTGCTTAAGAAATTATACTGACTATTCTTTGAATTTGCCCCGTTTTAAATTCGCCCAAATGAGGGTAGGGCTAAAAGGGCGAAAATAAAACGGGGGCGAAAATTTCCCTGTATACAGTATTAATACGCGAATTCTATTCAAAGCAACAGCACTTTCCAAAAAGTTCAATGTATACAAAAACAATTAATAGCTTGAATTTTTAATTTCAAATAGGGAATGCCCTTGCGATATTGAAATTTGTTAATGACCTACAATCATTACACGTATTATGCTTTCATCACGTGACTGTCCATCGATGGGACCAAACTTCATATAGTACAGAGTAGGTTATACTATGCAATTTCCATAAGTATTTAAGTTCTGTGATAATAAAACAGCTCAAAAAAAATATATTCAATTTTAAAAACAACACCCTTTTTTGCACTTCTATTTTCCGTTGATTTCTCATAGTTAACCTTAACATTGCTGCGTATCAAATTAAATCACTCATTGTCACAGGTCACGTGTCTTTCTGTCATATCGATGACGGTACTAACAACTCGAGTGCTATTTTAACATATTTAGGAAGTTTGCTACTTATTTCCTGTACCAACATTTTAATTACATCCGGTCTTTACATATCCGTTATTTAAACTGTTTATAGAAGACTTCCCGTTGTTAGACGATATCAAACAAATAATACTCAAGATACCAGCAGTCATGTCGTATCAACAGACACCGAAATGGTTAGCGTTTGAAAAAATAACAATAGAACAAAATTCACTTTCAATTGATGAGTAAAACCGGAACACCTCTAAAAAAGGAAAGGTCCGGAACATAATTCTAAAAGGAATATCAGTGTCATGTTTTTGTGATCATTATTGTCTTCGTAGTCTCGTATATGACATCACTAGTTACACACATCTACGATTTCGCAAGTACAGGGGAAACTAAAGGGTACAAACGGAATATTTACCTTCTCTGTATTCGTTTTCAATTGATAAATCACATTGCAAATCCATATATTTACTGGTATTATGACTTCAAATTCAGAGAGGAACTTCGAAGAGTTTTTTGTCTTATCAATTGATAATTATGGCTTTTCAATCTCAAATATATTTGTTGATCAATTTTCAATAAGAAATAGCATACTTCATGCTTCGATTCGCAATTGCTGAATACGAATTCGAAATCTGAAATTTATCTTCTATGATATGATCAACTATGATCAATATTTACTTTAAAGAAAAAAATAAGGTACAGTTTGTTTCTCATACTCGCACTGAACAAGCTACTTATACGACAAATGTACATGTATGGACATTAATTTTGTATTTGAAATTTTGTACAAAAGAAGGATTTTTTTAAAAATATAATTCCACGAAAAGAATAAATTATAAATAAGTTCAAATTGCTGCCTGGTGTGTATATTTTTTGTTGCGTTTTACCAATGTTTTTGATTGTATAATTCAACCTCTACAAAATCAACAGAGCTGTCATTTGGCAAGATTGATAAATCTTTAATTTGGCTAGGTTTTTTAGGTTCAATCATGGCAATTATTGTGTAGATATATCAAATCATTTTGAAATGAATTTCAAGAACATAAAAAATATAAGAAAAAAGGTTTAAATCAAATCAACAGTAAAATATTTTCTTTTCTAAAACATGTAGCAGAGTTTTCTGTATTTTTTTGTCAGAGAGTTTCAATAGTTTAAATGATAAAGTAAAAACTGCACGCAAACAAAAAAAATTTGAAGACGTGATTTTTTTTTTATCTATAAAATTGTGGTAAAGAAGCAAATGCCATATACATTTATATAAATACATTATACGAGGTTTATTGGAGAAAGGTATGGAGATAATGAACAGTATTCAATCTCAAAGATAAAATGGGATCAAAAAATATCTACTGATTTTATTTTAATGTTTTTCTTCACTCGATACAAACAGCTATGCCTTCATGCAGGTCAGGGTTTGAACAATCGCCAAATGCAAATGTAAGCAACAAACAACTATTATTTACATTGCTGTCATACTTATATATATTATGTATATATTTGATATTCAAGGAAAGTATTTGCTATCCATTATGCCTTGTTCACTAAAGAACGTTGTTTATTGTTAAGTGAAATTAGAGATACATGTATAACTATGACAATTTCAACGACTTACTGCTGAATTATACACCTGGGCATCAAACTACCTTGTGGACAGATTATATTTTCTAACATTTTCATTACGTGGACCATAAGACTGAATAATTGATTGATTGTATGGTGTTTAACGTCCCTCTCGAGATTTTTTCTCTCATATGGAGACGCTTCGTCTAAAATAATTATGAAATGATGACTTCAGATGAGATTGTTGATTTCCTTCTCTCAACAATTGTTTGTCAAAAGCATTTATTGAAGAATTTGTTTACTTCCCATCAAAACACGTCTTAATCGACTAGAAGATATAAAACACAAGGGTCTGTTGACATAAGCAAGGAAAGTTAAAAATTAAAAAATCAAATGTAAAAGAAAATATTTTCTTATTATCTATACAATTTTGGATAAATTCTGCTTCATATGAATACAAATATAGGTCTGTTCCTAACAGGGTGCAATTATTACAAATTAAACAGAGCATATTTAACAAAAATAATTCTTCAAATACCACATTGTATAATTGACAGAATTTTTTTTATCGTATTTTGGTACCACAGATCAGTCCAAGTGATAAAAATGTAACCAAAATTAGAATACATTGTCCATGGGCACCGTATTTGAATAGGTATTATATCATAATGTTACTGAACCTTACTAGTATATTTAACTTTATGTATGAATGCCATAACAGACTGTCATAAATAAAAGTGTTGTTTAATGGCTTTTACTGACATGTCGGTTTTCAGACAATGATTACTTCTGTTTATATTTGATATATAATACACATATATACTAACGTGTGGAAGAAAAAAAGAATATTTAATAGTAAAATCTTAAATGTCTAGCATGAAAAAGATATATCAAGGAAAAACGATCAAAAGATAAAGATAAAAAACGGGGGAAAGTTATATAGATAGAAAAGTATTCAACGATTTCTTGATATTCTGACGTCAGTAATGGGGTAACAACAAGATAAACAAAGGCGGAAGAAAAGGGCAGCGAAAAAATATAATATTTCAAACAATGACTTTAAAAATGACACTCTGGTAAAAACCAAAAATAAAAAAAACACTTTTATAATTTTTCTAATGTTTCATTTTTGTTTTTGCAAAACCCAAATCAGTATTATTAAAACATCGACAGTAAAACACTCTCACACACACACACACACACACACACAAACGAAATTTTTATGGATACCTGATATGGCAGTACTTTGTTTGACACAAATGAAAAAGCAGTGTTGCAATTTGAATGGTCATTTATTAATAAATAAATGACAGAGCAAACAACATATGTCAACACATAGTATAATTGACAATACCAATAAAATTAAACACATTGCGTAATAGAAACAAACGCATATAGCACATAAAAATGGATTTGTTTTAAAACTCATAAAAAGTTTCAATTCTTAATCGAAGAAAATTATCAAGATCTTTAATTAATTGGGAGGATATTTTAACGGCATAATCCATATTAGTATCAAAGGTTATCGATCATTGAATGATAATTGATATACATGTATTTATTGCAAGGGCCGCAATCCTTCTCAGCATTTTATTATATCGTAACGTGTGTTGTTGCACAATTTTTTTATTCATTACCACTATTTGTGAACAAAATGATATTTACATTCTACTATTTATAATAAGATTATTAGCATGACCTGCAACTTTTCTAAAAACTAATATGAATTTGGGGGAATTTTTTTAAAATATGTGAGAAGCAGTCGACCTTATGATTATAATATAAATCTTTCTTTTTTTTTAAAGGATATTTCAAATTTCCGGTGCTGAAATAAAATTTCTAGTCTTTGTTCTCCTCTGGTTCCAACTGGACCTATTTCGTCATCCTGCATGGAGCAAGGAACGGGTCAACATTCTTTTAGTCATATTGAACATCATGTAAACAAGCCATGGTTCTTCCCACAGAAACATCATAGTGGCATGCCATTCGAAGTTGCTAGTGTATATTTCCATGAATTAATTTTATTGAATAGTTTCTCCTTGTTTGCAGTCGCACCTTGCTTGAAAAGTATGTGGTTCATTTCCTTTGTATGGTCAGGAATCGTCCGGTCGTCTCTTAAGATTCGCCTAAGTCGATGTAGATCTAGTATTTTCTATGATAATTGGAATTTAGCCCATGGTCACATATTTTAAATCGCTAAGTAACAAAGGTCACTCAGTCTTGTTATGAATCCACCGTTTAAAAGTCTGTAAATAAACTCAAAATAGTCAAGTCGAGGTGCCGTTTGAGTCTCCAGATCGCATGGTTGACGAATAAGATAGGTCAGGCACGTGATCGCGTTGTTTACAAACCGTTGGCTATTTATAGACGATGGATTACCCCCAAAACTTTGATGTCGTTTCAATTAGCACTTCACGACATAGTTCAATGATAAATGCATTTACACAGTTCACTTACAAAATAATAGCGTTTAGGTCCTAATCAACAGCGGTTGAACTTTGTGATCTTAATCGGACAAATTCCTCGCCGTCAGCATATAAGTGGCCATCGCATAAGTGGTCGGATCCGTCCTTTGGAGTGCACCAAAATATTCCAGTTTAAATATATCCAATGATTTCACAGAAAGATCAATGCTTGATAATATATAAGTAAGCAAACCTAGGTGATTTATCACGGCTCGTATTACCCATTAAACGCAGTAAAACCTTCATCAGAAAATTGTAAACATGTTTACCGCGAAAAATAAATATGGAGACTGACGTTATCTTGCACGCATGTGCAATGGTGATACACCAGAATCAAGGGGCCTCCCACAGGGAGAGGATTCCAAGGGAAATAATAAGATAACGATACAAGAACTATCAGTTCCATAAATGTTTTTATAGGATAAAAATGCTTTTTTATATAAGGGTTTACAAAAGAAATCTTTTTAGGGCATTATTTATGGCATTATAAAACACTATAAAGATTTATTTTAGGTGTTTGATATTTGTTTCAACGAAAGGGGCTCCATCAGCAATTTTGTTTGAAATTTATTAACTAACAAAATCATACATTTCGGATATATCACATTACTGAAATCACAGCTTAGTATCAAATTAAATGTTTTCATGTAATTTAAATGCCTGACTGAAAATGGCTCACTTTGAAACTAAAACTCATTCATAAAAGAGCTAGTTATATTGGGTATTTCAAGTAAGATAAGAAGATATCACAGTACAATAAATAAATATCATAAATCATATAAACGTTTGGAAACAAGATCCACGAACAAAGCAAAAGTACGAAAGAAAGTTATTCAGTTTGTATATCGAGTGCAGATATTGATAGATCTAATTCGATTTCATAATGACTAGATATTTCTTCTCAAACAGTAGATATTTTTGATAAAAAGCATACTTTACATAGAATGCATTCTTAATCTAAAATTATTTCATGGAACCTGATTCCACCTCTAATGTTTCGGAAGTCCGTTCTGCTCCTATTTTGTATTGTTTTATGAACTTCTGATCTTGAATACTGTTTGTTATCTCCATATGATTCATTTCTAATATTTTTATATCTCTGTCTTTAAAATAAGAGCAGCAATGCCCACATTTCTCATACTCCAGCGGTTACGCGAAATAGATCTATACATTGTAGATTAGACAGAAGAAAACAAGGGCACCGCAAAGCCGGACATCCACCAAAGAGAATATAAAGACAACATTCGACATTGATGTTTATGCAAATCACATAACCTCCGTTTTGCACAAGGACAAACACACACACACACACACACTCTCTCTCTCTCACCTTATCACACACACACCCTCACACACACACACACACACACTCAAAAACGTTACTATTACTTCTCTGACTCCAGTCCGAGGTCATTATATGTGAACTAGGTCGACGATATCATGGTAATTTTCTTTCAAGAAGTCTAGTTGTTAACTTCTGACCCTTCTACTTATTAGATAATCATAATCATGAAGATGAATGTTCATTATGAAACTGAATAAATTAAGGTGTGTCAAATTCCTGTACACATTAAAAAACCAACATCGTAATCTGATATTTCACCGTTGGACATTTTTCGTTTTTTTCTGCAGTGTTATGAATGCACACACAGTGCAACTATTATCCATTACTGTTGGCAATGCACAATCATACTACGCAACAAATGAAATCAACATAGATAAAGAACATGGCAGACCCTCGAATATGAAACAGTTGCGGCATACTCAAAGGTGTCTTTCATTCTAAGTTTACTACGGTGAATTTTTTTTAAAGAAAATAATAAAATAAGAATTACAAAAACAAGGAAAGGTTTCTCGTTTAAAAACCATCTCATATAATGTAAAAGAAAATTGACGGAGATACTTCTTGCCAAATTTGAGTCGCACAAGGAAATTTGCATCAATATTTCATATAACACAATGCGACAGATTAATTCAAATCTGATATACTGCCGTCTATATCACCTTTGCCTTTAAAGTTAGAAGTCCACAATTCAATACAGGTAATTTGAAAAACGCAATTATATTCCTTTACTTTTTCACCACTGCTATTGAAAAAAAAAACAAAATAAGAGTAGTGTATGATATGTGAGCCGCTTGCTTTTTGAATCCTCATATTTGTCAGGGAAAATAAATTGCTTTGATTTGGAATAAAACTATTACAAGTGAAAAAAAAACCACGCCCCGTTTAGATATAAGTGTGCGTAAGGAAACATTCTCGTATTTCCCTTTAAAACTCCGGTATACTTAGCTTTAATTTCATTCAAAGGTTGACAAAAGAGGCTACACTGCTTTTTTTTCTTATAGTTTTACTATGTCTGATTCTCAGATTTCTTCCGAGATGCTCTCGGAAAAACTACTTCCAAACACAGTACTACAAATAATCGGTGCTGTCTTCGGAATACTCGGAAACTCTCTTGTTCTTTTGTTGTACGCGAAATATATAAAAGATCGAACACTCTCGAGATATTTCATTCCAGTCCTGGCTATTGTGGATCTTCTGGGATGTATGTCGAATGCGACCCAGTGTCACTTGGATAATACGAGGCGCTTCAACTACCCCAGTGACATTCTGTGCAAAATAATGTATTTTTTAATTTTATTTGCTATAGGAGTGTCTGCTCATTTGATCCTTGCGATAGCACTTCAGATACTTGATCATCTGTCGTCCATTTGGTCAGCAAATGACAACAAGAATGTGCAAAATTTTCGTTTTAACCATATGTCTAGTCTCGTTTGGCTACTCGTGTCCATTATTCAAATTCATGGGAGCTTATATCATGAAACTCGATGAGGAAAATGTAACTTACTCCATAGCTGTGTGTACTTCTCGGGCTGGTACTGATGAAAACACGGTTATGTTATCTTATTTAGGAAGTCTTCTCTTTATTTTATCAGTTAATATTTTGATTATTTCTACCATGTATATTCCTTTAATACGAACTATGCATAGAAAACTCTCATCCGGCAGACAAAATAATCTTAATTACCCAGAATCCAATTCCAATGCTTCGTGTACAGAGAGACAGATTTCCACTATGAAAAAAAATGAAATTGAGCTTCCAGAAAAGAACTCAAGACAAAATATCAAAGAACATTGTAAGAACAAAATTGTTGAGAGTGACAGAAAACAGAATGCGAGACAGAGAGTAACTGCCATGTATTTCGTCGTCATTATTGTATACGTGGTTTCCTTTATGACATCACTGGTGACACATATATACAGTTTCGCAGATGAAGAAATCCCGGATTTTACAGGCTTTAAGTTAAATATTTATGTTTTCTATCTCCATTTTAACATTTTTCATCATATTGTTAATCCATATATTTATTGGTTCTTTGACATAAAATTTAGACACGAACTTCGGAAATTAATTTACCATTTTATTTTCAGACAGAGCAATATATAATCTGTGATATCAAATTAAGATCATGGCTGGTAT
Source organism: Saccostrea cuccullata (assembly GCF_032062105.1). Classification (NCBI taxonomy): domain Eukaryota; kingdom Metazoa; phylum Mollusca; class Bivalvia; order Ostreida; family Ostreidae; genus Saccostrea; species Saccostrea cuccullata. The sequence continues at coordinate 10,139 of NW_026922138.1, read as the reverse complement.
AATACTTTTGTGTCTCTGTGTACATTTCTATAAAAGAAGTAAATAATATCGTCATATACATGTATATATTTTCTTATGAATTTCATTTGTGTTTCAATTTCATTTTAAAATTAACATCTTTTTCAATAAAAATGAAACTCGTAAATTTACTAACCTTGACATTGGCCATTTGCAAACTTATATATATTGTTAAAAACATTCTGATTGTACAAACAAGTACTCTTAATTTGACATTAAAATGATACTTGAGTTTCTGATTGACAATATCTATGTGGTTTTTAAAAACCAGCTCTTCCAACAATCTATTAAAATTCCCATAGGTACCAGATTTGCCCCGTTATTAGCAGACCTATTTTGTGTTCATATGAAGCATATGAAAGTTTATACGTCATAAGAAGAAAACATTTCAACTTGACATATGGATATATCGACGACATATTGTCAATTAACAAAATAATTTTCATTCTTATTTCGATACGATTTATCCCGGTGAGCCTGAGATAAATGATATCTCAGAGTCTGAGATATCTCTTTCATACTTCGATATTTTGCCTGAAAAAAGACGCTAATGGTAATCTAACAATCAAGCTATATAATAAAATTGATGATTTTAACTTTACAAATCATCAAAATCCCTTGTTTATGAAACAATATACCATCGTCATCTACAGACGGAGTTTATATACCTCAGTTGATTAGATCTGCAAGAGCATGCTCTACGTATGAACAATTTCTAACTGATATAAATTATTGACAAACAAGTTGATGAAACAGGAATATTAAAAGTCTCGTTTAAAGTCAACATTTCGTAAGTTTTTTGGTCGTTACAATCACCTTGTCAGCAAATACAATCTATCATTGAGTCAATTGCCGACTGACATTTCTTCATACTTATTGTAAGTCCATTATTATACATTGAATTTACCACAGATTTTTTAGTTTTTTCCCAATCATGACCAGGAACTAACGCCGGGTGTGACCGATCGGCAGTGGATGCTTACTCCTCCATTGCATCTGATGCCACCTCTGATATTTTGGAGGTCCGTGTTTGCTCTGCTCTTATTTTGTATTACTTTATGGACTTTAGATCTTGATTACAGTTCGTTATCTAGATGTGTTTCATATGATTGAAATAAAATTTTGCAGTTCAAAAATTACATTGTAACTGATATCAATTATTTATTTTCTATCCCATTTTTAATAAGAGTTTTAAACTGGAATTTATCGTATTAGATCTTATTTAAACCGTTCACGGTAGCTCCGTCGGTAGAGCGCTTCCTTCGTGATCTGGAGGTTCTGAGTTTGAATCTCGGCTCGACTGACCAAAGTCGATAAAAAAAATTGGAAGCAACTGCTCCTTAAAATGGCCATGCGCATGGAACTTGAAGTGAAAATTGCGGGTCCTTCGAATAAGAGCTTAAAGACCGAGGTCCGGTGTCACGGAAGGCGTTGGCACGATAAAGTTCCCTCACTGCTCAATGGCAGTTGAGTCACATGGGCTTCAGTCCTAAAAAATTAGAGCAAATAGATAGGGTATACACTTTGCATTTGGACTTGTTAGAATGTTAAGATTAGATGTCTATGTGAAGTAAACATCTAGTGTTCACCTGTTCTACCCATATTAGCCAGTGTATTTATAGGGTCCGAGGATGAAAACACACAAGGAGTTGGATAAAATCATATCAAAACCAAATCATAGGAGATTCTTTTATCCCATGTTTAATACTTCACAATCAATGTTTTACAAAGTTTTTGTCTATATGGGACTCCAATGCAAGATAAATGCAAGATTTGACATATTTAATACACATTGAACAGGGCATTATACACGTACATGTGTATTTTGTTACATTTAATTGTAACGATCGCAGAATAAACAATACAATATGATGACTTTAAAAACAACCAATTCGACAATAACCTACCCCGGGTTAAGAATTGGGCATACGCATATCATGCTTTGGAGTTTAGATTAAGAAGAAGATCTACTTATCCCTTGTAAATGATAACAGAATATAATTACAAAAATAAAGAACGTTTATGATTGAAAATGCCATTTCGTTGGACGAAAAATTCGTATGTAACTTCTTAGCTAGCTTCATCGACTTTAGTCAGTAAACACCCAAATCAGAACAGAACTAGACATCGCAGACTTTGAGGACTCTTTCATTATTACTGTGACTTAGTGAGCTCACATATTCAAGTTTATGAAAAAAGCATCACAGGGATTATACAACAATATACACAAAAAAGTTTACAGATGTAGCAAATAACATATGTATATAAATTTTAAGTGTAGCACACAGGTTTATTGTTGTCTGTTTCTTATTTCGTAAGCTTTTAAAATATCACTTCCAAGATTACAGAGCTCTTTCACATTCTTTTCACTAATGAGCTGTATTAACCTTAACAGAGGTATTGCAATAATAATATTTCTTAGGGCATATAAGCATAAGATGATATTCATCATGCTTATCTTCATGTGGTTTAAAAATTGGACAGAACATTTGTTCTCTTAGAATATTTTTTGTGCTTGACAGTTTCAATTTATAAATTTTATGAGTACAGACGAATTTCAGAAATTCATTTTTGGAATTTGTTTTACGAAGTACATGTAGTATTGTAGACAGAAGGTATTAATCGAGTGCTTGTATGTATATACTATACTTTGATTCTTTTTTCTATATCAGATAGTAAATTCTGTACAAAAGTGTCTTTCAATCTCTCTTGATTGATTTTTTATGTAAGATAAATTCGACAATTCAAATAAAACCAGAACAATTTTATTTTTAATACAACATTTGTCTATGTGTTAGTTACCAACCTTCAACACTGCCTTTTCGTTAAAACGAATGTCCCTCTGCGTGATCAGAAATAATGTGTTTCGCCTTAAATTGACCTCACTAGGAAACGACTAATTAACACTTAAACTTGTGCGTGTTTATTTACATCCTAATTAGATATTGTTTCCTTGTTGTTGTTTTGTTCACTATTGAGTAAAAGAGTAAATATGAACGAAACGCGTTCCTTAGCATTTAATTTCAGTTTGGTCACATATTACGAGTTTCTCACCAAACAGCATTCAGTATAGCTACTCCCGAATACAATAGTGCAACTGATCACTACTGTCTTCGGGGTGTTCGGGAACTCCTTTGTTCTTTTGTTGTACGGTAAATATATAAAAGATAAAACTCACTCTCGATATTTCATTCCAGTTCTGGCTTTTGTGGATCTTGTTGGATATGTTTCAAATGCAATCCATTTTTACCTGGATGACACTATGTACTATAATAAACCTGGAGTGAATCTGTGCAAAACGATGTATTTTTTAATTTTGTTCACTGGAGTACTTTCCGCCCATTTTATCCTCCTGATAGCATTACAAAGGCATTTGTTTATATGTCGTCCACTTGGCCCGCAGATGACAAAGAAATTGCGCCGAATATCAGTTTCATTATATTTTTGTTCTCCTGTGGTTACTCACTTCCATCATTGAAATTGATTGGACTAGAATTGAATTTGAATTAGCTAAATTTTTCTACACACGCAGTTCTTTGTAATTCTAATGATCTTAGAAGCAAAGGAGATCAAGTAATGATTTCGTACGTAGGAATTTTACTAATGTTTATCTTTGTAAACATTTGTATTACATCTGCCCTCTTCATCCCTGTGATAAGAGCTATGTATGGAACACTTTTACTTGTAAGACCAACAAATCATCGCAATCATCGAGATTGCGATGGCAATTCCAGCTCCTCAGATATTAAAAAATATTGATATGTGGGAAAGCCCTGAACAAGATGTGAGACGAAATAACTTTGAACATTGCAACAACTCAATAGTTGACAGCAACCGAAAAATGAAAGCGACACAGGGAATAACCAATAACCGTCATGTTTTTCGTCATCATTATTGTTTACGTAGTTTCGTATATGACGTCACTTGTTACACATATCAGAAAGCAGTGTCTTGAAGCTTTCAGGAAATAAGATGAATATTTTTTTCTTTTGTCTTCGTTTTAACCTCCTGAATCATATTGCAAATCCATATATTTACTGGATTTTTAATTGACATAAAATTTACACAGGAAGTGAGAAAGTTGTGTCGCTGTTGTATCTTTAAACCTTCGATTTTTGTGGTAAATAAGTGACCACTATTGTTATATTTTTGTCAATTTTAGTTTCCTACAGAAAGAAAGTGATTGTCATTACAATTATCATATGTATAAGTGTAAATAAATATTTTTATCTTCAGTATAGAATTTATATAATATTTTGTGTTGAGTAGCAGAAATTATGCTTTTTTCCTTAAAATTTCCTTTGAATACCATTAAATATTTAAGAAAAATTGAGAGGCCACACATACGAACACTTATTTATCTTAAACTTTTATTTTTTAGATTCGGTAGAACGGAAAATACCGAATATTCATATTATTAATGGCATCTTATACAAAATGTATAGTATATTTAAAAGATAAACAATATTGGAAATGCTGAAAGAAAGTAATTTGCTAAGAGAGAAGTTTAGAGTATCTTCAGGACGTGTTTTTCATTCTTACCTTTGTTTAGAAGATCAATCGGAACATCTGATACTTTTAGTAAATAATACATTCGTGCCGAACGCTGTGCTAGACATATTAATTTGCAATTTTATATCTGTCTGCAAACCCCCCCCCCCTCCCCTCCCCCGTATGATTTAATGAGAGATCTATTATAATTAAACTTATATATGTATTTTATAAGGTAACCGGTCCGGGAAATTAATGGTGAGTGCTCTTATACCAGCATTTTAAATACATTTTATACTAGTATTATTAATCAACTTAATTTATTTCTGTATTTTTACATTATATAATATGTTTATAAATATGTTCGACAATATTTTTACAAATGTGTTCGAATCGAATTGAAATCAAATAGATTTATAAAATAGACCCTGCTTTTTTCTATTTCTACAAAGGATCTTTTTCCAGTCTCATTTCATTAGGTTAAAGACTCTCCGACTTTACTATTGGTATTTAAACTTTTTTAAAAGAAAAACACAAAATATCCATGTTTACGAAACCAGTCACCAATCAAATCTTCTGCCTTACATTACTTATTCATGCCTTTATTTCTATTTTGTAAAGAACTTTGAATATTTTTTTTTGGTTGTTTTACAATTTTTTTTAAATTCAAATTAGATTTGTTGTTTTATTGTTAAAGACATTACTCTGTTTTCAAGATATATGTACATATATTTCTCCACATTTTGCAATTCATTTGTCGTATTTTTAATTCACTAATCTCTGTAATGGAGGAAATAAAAGATGAATGAAAGAATGATAATCTTAATTTACTAATTAAGGTACTTTCTACCGGTAAGGAAGGATATGGAGATAACGAGCAGTATTCAATCTCAATGTCCATAAAACAATAATAATAAAAAAAAACAGGAGCAGAGTACACATTAAAGAGGAGGAGGATTGTTGATTGATTGATTGATCAATTGTTTAACGTCCAATTGCAATACACAATCAACCAACAATCTTCTACCTCTTTAATTTATTCCTCAACAGGAAAGGAAATAGATAGCAAAGAGGAAGAGGAAAAAGTCTTATTGATAAAAATCAATGATGATTATTTGTTATTTTCAAATACACTATATATCAGCAATAACTTTTATACATGCACATAAATGGGCGTCAGCCTGTATTATACATCCTCAAATATTTCAATACTAGACACGACCGACTAGAGAGCTTGAATTTAGCATGAAACATATAGAGATAACGAAAAATTTTAATTTTCTAGTATCTATTGTATCTATTTTCTCTTTTCTGAGATCGACTCTTATTTTAGACAAGATATCGCTTCCTTTAAAAAATGACAGTATTTATAAAAACATATAACAACAAAACTATTCAATACAATGTGTATTAAACCTTGCTTTCAGCACTTCAATTTGCTGCATTGCAGTGTTTAATTTATATATAGCGACTCCATGATGCTTGACTCGTGGTCATAATATCCCGAAAACGAGGTACCACACATAACATTCAAATCAGGACCTACTCTTTCTATCATGATTTATGAACAATGAAGTATTGATCTATATATTTAAATAATTATGTTTTTTGAGTGAAATGAGGTACATTGAGACTTGAGAAATAAACTCAAGCACACTTTTTCAATACCAGAGATTAGAAGTGGTCATTGAACATCTCAGTGAATAAATCCGGTTTTATGATATAATTTATTGTTTTATTTGATTGCTTTGTCAGGAATATTATCAATTATGTAGACACTTAGCGGGGTAATACGGAATTAAGTCAATCTTGACAAAAATAATACTGGGCGACACGTAATACCCTTCTAAGTGTCTACAAAACAAATTGATCCTGTCGAAGATTTCTTAATAAAGTTTCTTTTTTCTGAGTTAGCAATCAATTCCATAACAACTGTTTAATTGTTTATATTGTGACGTCGTAGTTTATGTTTACATTTGAATATAACGGCAGTTATTAGGCTCTTTGTGTGTTTAAATGAAAACAACCTATTTACTTTGATCTGTGCAGTATGGCACGTGGAGGGGACTTACTGATTTATATGGGGTGTGTGGTGGGTAGGTCACGTGGAGGGGCATGAACATTAGCAGTCCATTTTCAAAATAAATTCTTCAATAAACAATTAACTTTATGTCGTAAAATAATTTATTCCTAAATAGCGAGATTTCTTTTCAATTATAGCTATGAACCATCAATAATAAAAACAAATTTCATAATAAGGAGAGCATAAATGAAAACAGTGGTATACTTGATATGTATCAATGTTGCATTGATGATGATCTTTAGAAACTTTTGAAAAATGAAATTTTTATTGTTGACACCAAAGTATGAAAGCTTGTTAATGATTTTTTTTTTATTCAAAATAGTATTTTTAATTCAAAAAGTATTTAAATGTTTGTAAGAAATTAAAAAAAAAATAACAAAAGAATACTCTCTCTTTGGTAGTAGATGAGGCAGTGGTGTTAACAGCGAAAAGATGATTTCTTCCTTTGTATCATTTCTTCCCAAAAAATGGTAAACTGCAATTTATTTTTTAAGTCATCCCAAAGAAAACAGATTTAAGAGTAAAAACAGGGAAAAACAAGCAAGCTTCGTCAACTATCGGTGGCATTTTGTTTGCATACTATGTTATCGCTAATTTTCGTGGAATTTTTTTTATTTTCGCCGTTTTTGGGGTATGGAGGAACCAGTTCTCGGCGTTTATAGAATGTTTTTGAAGTTAATGGAATTGGAAGACTTTTGTTTTTATATTTGAGCAATACTTTTACTGTTTGTCTTCCAAAAAATCATATATTTGTCTTAATAGTGTGCAAGCATATATATTGCTTCAACACAAAAAAGGGTATTGTTTAAATATTTATATACTACAGTACAGGACCAGACCCAACCTCAACCAAAGCAGTCCCCAGAAAGCAGTCCCTGGGACTGCTGGGACTGCTGTGGGACCGCTGTGGGACTGCTATAGGACACTATGGGACTGTGTCTGGGACGAGCTATGGGACTGCTCTGGGACTGCTCTGAAAAGCAGTCCAGCAGTCCCAGCTGCCCCTGGGACTGCTTTCTGGGACTGCTTTTGTTCACTCATGTGTGACATAGGTTCTGAGTGACATGATAGCTCCGCCCCCTTGTGTATTCTGAATTTGCAGGCTCCCTATTGTTTCGTTTACTTGCAGCAGAGAGGAGTTTTAACTGTTTAATAAGCAAGGATTTCTTATAATCTTTTAATAACGTGATATTACATGTATTATATTTAATTTATAGTTTTCGGGACTGTATATTTACACAAATGTAATATAGAATATTTTAAAAAATAAAGTTGTTAAAGAAGGAAGTTAGGAGGAGATTTCTATTTCTAAAGTATATAAAACAACAGGCTCATGAGAAAAAAAATATCTACATGTAGATTTCTTTTCTTATTAAATCTAAAATTAAATACTCAATATTTTCATCTGGCACTATTAAAAAAATCATTACATTTAGATATAAGATATTTTAATTGAAAAGGCTACACGTTTTACAAGCACCACGCTAAAAGAGTATTACATACAACCCTCAAATAAAAATCTAACAATTTATTTTATGACATGAAATAAAATTATGCCACAATTCTTCCGTAACATTAGCAATGTGAACTATTATACGGGAATTTACAGATGAATTAGTTTTTTTTATTTATGAATAAGTTATTAAAAGAGTAAATTAAAAAAAAATAAACTGTTGAAAGCCTGTAAAACATGGAATTGTGATTTATTTCTTTTTTTGTTTTGCTTTTGTTTACCTGGCCGATAATGTGTATAAAATAAATGGTATAAACACCTGTGCTTTCAATCGACTTTGCGCAGAAAATCAATCATGCATGTTATTTGGGTACACGTATCAGTGTTACACATCATTGAACATGCTGCTCAATAAACAATTACCCTAATTTCAATCTATGTATAAAAAAAAAAATAATGCATAAAAAAGATAAATGAAATGTGCATAAATATCTTTCAAGATTAATGTTGAACATAATCTTAGGATTCTATACTGGTCACTAAAACAATTTACAAATAAAACAATAATATTTAAATGAACATTTCAGTAAAGAATAATCAATACTGAAAAGTATTACTTGGCAAAATTAGCAACAAATTTTTCAAAAGCCCTAATATTTTTTTTAAAAAAATGCCTTTAGAGTATTCCGATAGTATGGAAATCGGCCATGATGTATAATGAATAGACCTATTTAAAACTAATTCTGGTGAAATATAATTAGTTCAATTTTAATTTTCTGTATAGAAAATAAATATAGGAGCCAGTATCAATCACAAAAAACCCAATATAATTTTGATTAATTATACATGTTCAGTGTAATTCATTTATGTAGGTGTGTAAGCTTTATTCCTTCGATAAATATTATTTCAAATTGTTTCAAATCTATGTGGATACTGCTCATAGATGTAAATGACCTTCGCATTGTAAGGATTCCAGGCATACTGCTCAGAAAAAAAATTCAGCTGCATTTTATAGTTCCATTGTTTATTGGAAATCTCATTTCTGGTTAGCCCCGCCCATTAATTAATAAACCCTGCCCACTGGGACTGCTGGGACTGCTTTCTGGGACTGCTGGGACTGCTTTCTGGGACCGCTGGGACTGGTGGGACCGCTCTGGGACTGCTGTGGGACTGCTCTGGGACCGCTGTGGGACTGCTCTGGGACCGCACGGGACCTTTAGCAGTCCCAGAAGCAGTCCCCGGACTGCTTGGGAAATGTTTTGTGTCAGGTTGGGTCTGGTCGGTACTGTATTATTTCAAATTATTCATGAATTGGGTGAAAATAGATTAAAAGAAATATTCTCGATCAGTTATAATTAGAAACATTGGTAGAAGATGCATGACATGAAACTGGGAACCTTAAATGCAACTTTTTTCCTGGATAAAGATTTTGAAAGATATCAAGAAGAACACGGTAAGTGTGACCAGTCGACAGGGGATGCTCATTCAACCATGGCAAATGATCCCAACTCTGATGATTTGGCCGTTCTCGTTTGATATGCTCCTATTTTGTAATGTTTTATGGACTTTGATATTGAATACTGTTTGTTATCTCCATATGTTTCATACATCTAATGATGATATTAATTTGAAGATGTTGTCAATCAGCAAAATAAACATAATAAATCAAATATACCGAAACATTTTACAGTTAAATCCGATTATGTCATAATTATGTTTTGTCGGTATTTCTTTTTACTACATTTTGAAAAAAGATGTGCTTGTCTAGGAAAATTTAACTTTTGATAAAGCCATTACACGTCAATGTTTATGTGTGTGTTTATAAACACCTTATTCATATATCAAATCATAAAACATCACGTGTTTCCTTTATTCACTTTTTTCTAACTTTTGCTACCAGCCTTCATTTCTGTTTCAAAACTTCGTAAACACTAGATATTTTTAAAAAAGTCACTGCAACATTATATTAAAGTTAAATAGAAAATCTAATAGTTATGCGTACATAGATTATAACTATATTACATACTTCAATTTATTTTCTAGGAGTGTACATAACTATATAAACGTAAATAAAACGTATAATCAATAACCAAT
>NW_026922137.1:0-19183 GCF_032062105.1 Saccostrea cuccullata | reverse complement strand
AACTATCCATCCCTTGTTAACCGGAACTTTCTAGAATCTTCTGGAACATTCAAGCATCGTGGTCAGATCAATACCCTCCCACCCTCCCTAAAAAATAATAATAATAAGGATACTATGATAATATTGATAACATGTTTTGCTGCTGTTTTTAATTCTCTATTTACAGAGTCCATTGCCATGGTTATTCCAGCAGACATCTAGCTTGAGTTGGAAATTGTGTCAAAAAACAATTAGCAGATGCAACCAGGAATCAAAGTGACAATTGGGTTAAGCATAATTATGTCGCATTATATGAGGGGGGTCTAGGACTGGGGAGTGCGTTGCAGTAGCTGATCACTAATTCTGCTCCAAAACCTGTTGTCTCCTCCCACGTGCTACTAAAGCAGGAGGCATGTGTTATGTTTACTATCAAGTTGGTTAAAAAAGTTAGTAAAAAAAGGCAGTACTTAAAGGTTAATTGTAATAGAGAGGCTCACAGCTAGTTCATTGCTGGGCCTCATCCACCTCCCTACCTAGGGAGGGGATGCTACAGGCTGGGGCATGTTCTTTGGGGCAACCGTAGGGCAGTCTACTGGGTCCTCCCTTTCATGCATTATACCAGGTAGCTCTCAGGAGACGGGCGAGAAGGACAGGCAGCACTACCCTCCTCAGAACGCGATGACTCGTTCAGGCTCTGAGCACCTATGTTCACATAGGGCTCCCGGTGGGTCCCCTACATTGGGTAGTTAAATTGGAACACTGGCCGCCTCCCCAGTTCCCCACAAAATTTTGTATGCGACCTTTTCCACCATATTTTGATTTATTGTCTGTTTCCTTTGTCTGCATATTAAAAGTTTTTAATGTGCAAGCTTTCTTATGTTGTGAATTCTGCCAACAGGCAGCTCAAGGGAGTCATAGTGTACTAGCTCAATTGATACAGTTTTGTAATTTACAGTAATTGTTTGGTGGTTTAAAGACAGTAACTATCTGAGTATTGTGTATTTTGAAAAAAAGATTGAACAGTTCATTAATGTATCATTTATGGTGTAGCACAAGATAATGGTAAATCCAAGCACAGGGAATAAAACAAGTGTCAACCATGGTCAAGGCTTCACATCTAAGTGCACAGTAGTCAGCTAGTAAGGTCAATTTAAAAAAGTAGCCAAGTCTATCATTAATACGGGAATAAAAACAAGAAAAAATATTATCCATATTAACATTTTTATGTAGTACATTGTAGACTCTCTATTTATATTAATAAAATTTATTGCTGGCAAATGAAAAAAATTTACAGAAAGGCAAAGCTAGATATATTCCATAAAGAAACTTTTGTGTTGTAATTTTTTTGTTTATGTAACAAAAAAAAAATAATTTTTTATTTAAAAGAGAAAACTGTATAATATTTACATCTTCTCGTTTATCAAAGATGTAATGTTCACATTAAACATAAAATGTGGGTATTCTAAGGTAAACAATAAAATTTTAAGGTAAAGAATTTTTATGAATCATTATATTCATTATTTTTAGAAAGTTAACAATACAGGAAGGTAATGTCGCATTATTGTCTATACATTAGCAATTTCATATTCTAAATAAACACCTTTGATCTTGTTAAAGTAAGTCAAAATCATGTGTTTCTTTTAATATATCTGTAGCATACTAATTATTTTTAGAATCGGTAGGAGAAGATTAGTGCAGAAAAAATTAAAAGTTCCTTAAATTGCAGACGTGCATAAAAAAAATTGGGCAGGTGTACTGAACTGAGCCTCACACTTGTTGATAAGGAGGATCTTTCCTACCAAAAAAGCTTTGAAAATGTAATTTATCAAGAAGATCAGCCGAATTATTTTGTGTATTATAACGCCAGTGAGAACTCTGAAATTCCCCTACTTTCACTTTCATTTTTACACATTGCTGCAGACAGACGCATTTTGCCGGAAAACATGTACATGCCACCTCGAGATTTTAACCAAGGAAAGACAAGTTGATGTGCTTTGATTTGAGGGGTCACTTCACATTGTGCGAATAATTACCGACATCGCTATGTGTTAAGAAACGTTAAGCGTCGCCTTATTTCAAGGAAAACAATTTTAACTGTACTGTACCCATATTTCAGGAAGCCTATAAGTAAGTGAAAGATGTCATAAAGATAATTTTCCAAAGTTGTTGTTTTCTATTATTTTTAATGAGTTCAAAGTTATGAAAAAAACAATTCCTGATATTGTTTGCACTCCCTTATAAACAATGCTTTTTAATAAATAAAGTGTCTAGCTAAATAAAGCTACCTCATTGTAGGTACAATAAAGCATGTAGATTTAATCGTATCGTAGCTATATAATTTATTTATTCAGAATTGTAAAAGTTATAATTTGATTAAGAAGAAAATACTGTAGACAATACATGCTCCACTGTGGTTTATTTTCAATACACAAAAATTCACAAATGAGTTGGGATCGGTATTCAATCGGGGTCAAGGTCAAAGTGAAAGTAGACTTAGCACGTTTACCAAACCGAAGGCTGAACAGGGCTGATTTAAGCAGTATATAGGTGATGGGCATTTTTTTACAATAGGAACAGAGGTATATTCATTAAATTAAGGCAATAAAATTTAATTTTTCTTGGAACATTTGTTGTTATTATCGGCACGTCACATATGCATACTTGACATACATCATTTCAGATGCATTGCGCGGTCAAGCTAGTTGGGTACAGTTGTCTGGGAGTTAAACGATGGTGTGAACATGCACATTAACTGATTTTTCTTCACCCAGGCGTTGTTTAGCAATTGCATTACAAGCTTTTTTGCAACGTTAATTGCTATAAGTGTGGAAAAACATGATTTTTACCTATTCTGCTGAATTAACTTGTTACCAATGTAAACAGTGTGATTTCAGGTGTGAGCAAATAAATCATTTTTTAAATTAATTAATTTCAAGTTATGGGCATAAAAGGAATATGGTAAAATTTTACGTTTTGAATGTCTGTGTTTCTGTCTGTCTGCAAATGTGATATTGTGCCTTTTATTGTATGGAATTTTTTTAGGTTCATGGTGATTGCATGGTTCAGGAAAAACATGAGGTCCATGCAGATGGTGTTTAAAACTATTGGCCAGCAAATGCACGCCCATTTGAATACATCTTGAAAAAGAACCAGCAAAATGTGACAGTCTGCAAAATATGTAAGTTTAAGTTTTCTAAAAAAAAAATTCATTGAAGTGGGGGGATTTGGGGTGAGTATATTTGCATATTAAATAGGTGATCAGAATGTGAAAGTATTTAGCTATAACTAATCTGTACATGCACTGCTATATACATTTTGCAGCTCATATAGATTTTTTTTTCTTATTTAAGATTTTCAAATTAATTAGATCTACATCTTTGTTTTGTAAATTATGCATTCATTTATTAAGATTACATGGATTTAAGAATTGAAATTTCATGAATATTTGACAGTCAAAATTATGCGATTTGTCAGGAAATTCAAAATTTTGTCTCATTTTCCTACAAATTACAAAATGTGTTACCATGGAAACAAAACAACTTTAGTGAACTATTTATTTAATCTGCAGCACCACATATTATTATTTTTTAAAGTAAATAATAGTATATAAGCACTGATTTTGTCTTAAATGAAAAGTACGGGAAAAGTAATGATACACATGTATTGAGCTATCCATTATTATGATGTCATTGTGACGTCATAGATGAGTAAATTTGCATTGGTATAAGAATTGCTTTGAAACAAATGTTTCTGCATAGGATTATAAAGGCTTATAACTTTTTTATTCATAGACCAAATTTCATGAATGATACATCAATGGACAGGAAATAATCAGTCCTTTTTTATTTTACTACTTTCGGGGTATTTGTGAACTTCATTTTTTTGTCATATCTGGAGAAACTATGAATTAGAGGGTGAAAAGTGGTCATATTTTGTGCGGAAATACATTAATTTTTTAAAATAAGTGAAATTGACCCAATTAAGTGCTTGATTATGATTTGACTATATGTATTTAAAGATATGAAGGTGATTAAAAATGGTATTAATGTGTTCATAGGCTAAAATTTGACTCAAAACTTGGGTGCAGTTTTGGCTAGATTGGAGCATTTTTTTAAGGATATTACACATAGAACTGTAAATGCTGTAAAATCTTAATTTATTGTTGAATTTTCATGAAACTTGGCATGATGTCTCTACTTATGCTCTAGATTGACAAACAGTGTGAAATATTGTAAAATCAAAAAAAAATGCTTTTTCATATTGGGTACATCCCACTAATTATTTTTAGAATCGGTAGGAGAAGAAAGTAGTGCAGAAAAAATTAAAAGTTCCTTAAATTGCAGACTTGCATAAAAAAAATTGGGCAGGTGTACTGAACTGAGCCTCACACTTGTTGATAAGGAGGATCTTTCCTACCAAAAAAGCTTTGAAAATGTAATTTATCAAGAAGATCAGCCGAATTATTTTGTGTATTATAACGCCAGTGAGAACTCTGAAATTCCCCTACTTTCAATTTCATTTTTAGAGGTTCCCGCAGACAGACGCATTTTGCCGGAAAACGAATCTGACATGCCACCTCGAGATTTTAACCAAGGAAAGACAAGTTGATGTGCTTTGATTTGAGGGGTCACTCACTACCGAACGAAAATTAGGGACATCGCTATGAGAAGAAACGTTAACATTGTCGCCTATGGGAAAACAATTAGTGGACTGTACCCATATATGTAGCATACAGAGAAAGACTTATGAAAGTCATGAGTATATAGCTAAGATTTAACAATTAAACTGCAAGAAAAAAATCACAGTATAAGTGCCGGAAAAACAAAGGTTGTATCTACCGTTTCGTTTTTTAAGTGTATGTCAAGGTGAAGCCAATTTTATTTTTACCTCAAATTTGTAAACAACATTCATTTGGACCATGCGACGGTGAGAAATATGTTCTAACAACGTTTTAAAAGGATTGCATCAAAATTTTTGGTCTATGTACATTCAACCCTACGTACTTGAGACCATGGTAATTATGGAAACTAATTCAACTTTTCTGCGCATGTGTACAATAGGGAGGAAGAAGTATTGAGCAATATTTTCGCTACGGGCATACTGAAATTATTTCAACTTTTATTTTTCCCCATAAACTTTTTTAAGGTTCTGAAACCTGTATATTTCTGAAACCTAATACTTTTCTGAATTGAACAAAATTAACACTGGTAATGCAAATATTCTACATTTTGTCAATTTACCCATTTGTGTGTCGTATTGTCTCTTTAAGATGTTTGAAGCTGATTAAAAAAAACTATTGCAAGGATTGAAATGCTCCATTTTAAGTGCTAATTTAAAAACAATTCAATATACTGTAAAAGATAATAATTATATTATTGAATTTTTAGAAACTATTTTAAGATTTTTTTTAATTAAACGTTATAAGCAACGATATATAAAAGAGACAATACAGTAAGCGTAACATAAAATGAAAAGTTCTCAATGGCCTTTGCAATATCAAACTGTAAACTGCATATCAACCTGACTAAGCTTATTATCAGCAGTATATAAAAGAATTTCGAAAAAGACATAATGAAACAGAGTAGCAATATATAATCGAAATGTATATTACCATAAGAATTTGTTCAAAGCAGCATTAAGGGAAAAATGCACTTACCAGAAGTATAAGGGCAGGTTACGTAGCAGTTAACTAATGCGTTAATGATCGTTCGGAAAAGTTCTGTATAATTATTGATTAAATAGCCATATTTTGCCTCTTATATAATGTTTTAAAGGTTTCCATTATCAATTATTTAACTCTACCCGTCCTGCTTGTGTTTTATCTCTATATTAATTTTCAGGTAGTTTAATACCGTTCTCGAATCTGCTCTCTTTTATATTGTTTGTTTAAAGGTCCCATCTATAAACCATATTGCACTGTAGACTAATCAATTTCACCGTGGTTTTTTTTTTAGCAATACAATAAACAAGACTATTGAAAATACAGATTGTCGTGCACAAACGATAACATAAAATGAATCAATGCAAAGAGGAATACTATTTCGTGCTTTTATTCCGTATTGTTGAATTATTTTATTATTCAATTCATTTATCAGCAGCATAGGTTTATTTCCATGTTAAAATTATTATCACAATATCAAGAAGTAAGACTTTATTCTTATCAAATGAAAAATTTTAACAAAGTCTCATAATTTTTAAAAAATTTATCATAGAACTTAAAGTCGTATTTAAAGATCTCAAACTTTACCTTTATCTGAAAGTTTCAATTAATCAATTAAATAGATTCTTCACTGAAATATTATCGGTATATTTGGCAGTTTATTTATTAGAGAAGCTCCAATGCTATAGATAATAGCAATGTATGAGATTATGTTATTTACAAAATAATGTATTAAAAATGACAAAGGCGAAGAAACTCAAAAATTTCACACAAGAAGATAAAGTCATAGAAAAACGGAAGTAATAATCATATCTCATTGTTTCTGTTCATAAAAATAATAAATTACACTTTGTATTTGAATAACTCAATTTTACTGTGCAACTATATATTCAAGAAGTGGGGTGAATCAGATGTGGATACTTAAAAAGAACTTTTGGACAATTTGAAATCACAAAAATCAACAGCTTGAAAACTTACGACTTTTCAACTTTATACACAGCAATTCCCCACAACAAATTAAAATCCAGGCTTTTTGATATCATTGATAGCTGCTTCTTCAATAAATATTGAACTCGTAAATTTACTTACCTCGTAATTAGTCATTTGCAAAATTATTTTGATAAGACAGATTCTGATTGCACACATAAGTAATCTGAAGTTGACATCAAGAAGATGCTTGAGTTTCTGATTCACAATATCTAAGTGGTTTTTGGAGACCATGCATTCTAACAATCTATTGAAATTTCAATGGGTACAAATTGCGCTCCGTTATTTGCAGACTTATTTTTCATATTCATATGAAGCAGAATTTATGCAA
Source organism: Saccostrea cuccullata (assembly GCF_032062105.1). Lineage (NCBI taxonomy): Eukaryota > Metazoa > Mollusca > Bivalvia > Ostreida > Ostreidae > Saccostrea > Saccostrea cuccullata. The sequence continues at coordinate 12,227 of NW_026922137.1, read as the reverse complement.
AATCTTATGCTGTTGCCTTCTACTCGACATTTGGATATATCGACGAAGTATTGTCAATTAATAATGATAATTTCCAATTCCTACGTCGATACGATATATCCTGGTGAGCCTAAGATAAAAGATACCACAGAGTCCGACACTTCTGCTTCATATTTGTATATTTTACTTGAAAAAGACACTAATGTTAATCTAACAACCAAGTTACGTGTATATGATAAACGTGATACCTTTAACTTTTCTATCGTCAACTTACTTACTTATGCTCAATATACCTTCCTCACCTGCATACGGAGTATATATATCTCAGTTGATTCGATACGCAAGAGCATGCTCTACGTATGAACAATTTTTTAAACGAGGTAAATTATTGATAAGCATGTTTACGAAACAAGAATATCAGCAGTCTCGTTTAAAGTCCTCATTTCTTAAGTTCTATGGTCGATACAATGACCTTGTCAGCAAATACAATTTATCATTGAGTCAAATGCTGACTGACGTTTTTCATACCGGTCGGCAAGGGATGCTAACTCCTCCATGGCACCTGATCCCACCTCTGATGTTTCGAGGGTCAGTGTTTGCTCTGCTCTTATTTTATATTGTTTTTAATGGACTTCGAGATTGAATACTGTTGTTATCTCCATATGCTTCATCAAATAGATTTTGATTGTAGGGTTGTCCGGTACATGTAAAATCGTGGACAAGTTATCTAGTGTGAGAAATAACCACCGTTCTCAAATTTTCACTACTCTTTGATCATTAAACCAAGTATATAGGAGCAAATTTCAAATAAATATATGCATGAATCATCAAATTATGAGACATTATGCTTTGTATTGCATCTCCCAACGGCGCACAGATGATAACGTCAAAGTGTCTAAAACAGCATTACGGTTTATCTTTGCTAAAAATAAGGATGGATATCTCACTTAAATTTAAAAATTTCATTGCTTCACATACTTGAGTCTCCATAAACAGTTGATGAACCTATATGGCATACACATCCGATCTTCTGAAGATTTATTGGTACGAATGTAAATTACGGACAGTTTCCTAACCATCACTTAATCAATACAGAATCTTATAAATATCGACAGTGTCAACGTCTTTTGCTATTACAATAACAGTTTGTTTGTATGTTTTGTATTACCAGGGGACTCGATCAAAAAGATTTCGCTAAGAAAACTCTCATTTTATCTTTATACTAAAGTGTTCGGTGATATATTTAACATTATTTTTTTCTCTCTGTATTATTTTAGAATCTCTTAAATTGTTATTACAACATCTAAATGAAAATGAACTGCTCTCCGTTGCGCCGTGTTTTCCTCATATCTTTCTTATCCTCTGCTCCTATTTTTTTTTTATTGTTTTATAGACTTTTGACCTTGAATACTTTTCATTATCATTCAATGTATTTGAAAAGAATTTCACAACTATTAAAAACTTTTCTCTGAGCTGTGATTTCCTTTGACTTAAAGAAACAAACAAATAAATTTGATAGTACATAAAAATATATCTTGTTTCGTATGATCATGTTGGACTATTGATTTCTAAATGATAAGGAAACCAACCATTAATGAACTGTTTACGACCGCATTATATTAAGGCTTTCTATATATTAAGTATCCGATCCATAATAGCCTCAGATTCAATGAATTTAAATGCATATCAGATATATATTGGCTGTATACTCAGTATATGGAGACATAATCTTCATGTTTTAGTCTCAATATGTAAGAGCGGAATGTGTCCTAATTTTTTACCTTGACCCGTCCTTGAAGAGTTATCCCCCTTTGCTTTTAATCAATAAAATTCATTTTTAAAAAATCTATCAGGTGAAAAATTATTTTTTGATTTTCTATTCTTGATAATAATATGCATCTTTCAACCACAGCATTTTTTTTTAAATATTCATTGTATTTAAATTTTTATTTTCAAAAATGTGCTTGTTCCTATAATGCATTCTTAATTAATTAATGACAGCTCGGGTAATTGCATTTTTGAAAAATTTCTCCTGGTAAATCATTTTCTACTCTAAACTGCTTTGAATTACTGAGTACATGTATTTGATACAGGATGGATATTTAAGGGAAGAAAATTATATCCTTTTATGGATCGGATTTAAGATTTATTTTCCTCATTTTAAAGAAACATATGCATTGCCATATTTTAGTGTATTACTTTTAAAGTTATATTTTTTCGCAGTAATCTTTTGTTAGAAGTGGAACTTTTTTTTTAAACCCTGGGAAGAGTACCTGTTAATGTGGGGCTGTGTGGATTTTAGTCATTTTCTCTTTCTTGGATGAAACACAAATGCAATGAAAAGGCCAGTAACCCCGGATACGCTGATTGGAGTATGTAAAATAGAATGACCTATCTAAAAACACATCATTAAGTACAGGGAGAGGACTTTAAAGGACATGATAGGGTAAGGTCATAATTTGGCCCCTCATCAATTGTGTTCATATTTATATCAAATAAACCACTGAACTTACCTTTAAAGAAAAAAAAATGTTTAACCGCTCTAGCTCTTTATTTAGGTTGCTAAGCAACACAAATGACATAGCAACATTTTTGACAGATTTTATGCGTTTGCAGAGAGAATACATCAATAAATAATCGCAATTAAAACAATGGTACATGTGTATAAGTAGATAAATCTATTACCGTATACATGTAACACAATCAGACAGATATAAATCTTTTTTACGGCATATATATAAATATATGTCTTACGTAGCAACCAATTGTATCCCTAGCAACAAGAATCTTTATAATGTATAAAAGCATAACATGGGTTGAGTATATGTGTTGGGTAGAAAAATCAAGATTTAAAACAATTCATATGATACTTATATTCAGGGTTTATGAGTGTCAAGAATCAAATTATTATATCCTAAATTAATTTGTCACTTTAACAAAAAATATATTTGCACTGCACCAGGTCTTTACTAAATAAACCTATTTGCTGCTTCACTCTTCTAATGAAGAGTGAACCTCTTCTTCGTTCTCGGCATCACTATCACTGTCAGTCTGAGGTAGATCCTCTGCATTTAAGACATTGTCTACCATGTGTGGCTTAGGAATAGCTCTGTTTATGTGTCGTTGGTACCCCAAAAACCATAACACGCTTGCTACCGGAGCACAAGTACCTACGAAACGGGCACCAGATTTGCAAGTACAAACCACACTGTTTTGGTTGAATTTTCTGGTGAATACTGAATCCATAAATTGTGTATGATGTGGTTTGAATACCTGGACTGTATCTTTACTCGAAACAAATCTGGTAAATCTTTACAGAAAAGAATAGAATAGAGTCCATCATCTGCTATGTGCTCAGCGGTGTAATGCTGGGTCGGCTTTAACTGGTATATGCCAAATGTAATCTGTCGAAAGTCATCTAGTGATAATTTTGGAAAATTGTCTAGGGTCTCATTTTCTTCAGTTATATTTATGAATGTGTTCCTCTTTCTAATCCAATTGTTTTCCTCTACTAATGATTTGACATGATTTCCAAACTTTGATCTCTCCAACATTTATTTGGCAATGCTTTCCCCCTCTGGATTATGGTTGGATAGTGGCGGTCTGAAGTTGTTGCAGAGTGAGCAAACTATTCGCACAAAGTCACCTATTGAACTAACATAATGGTTTGATATAACTTTATCCAAGAGTTTCTAATTTTTTATTCTGCCATTGACACTTTCCACTACCCAGCGCACTTTTGTGATCAACCGGGAAAGATTTGCCTCTTCTGTGCAATGTTGATTTGATCCTTTCCTTAGAAAGCATGGCATTTCCACTTGTAAGCCGCAGCTCGTTAAGAAATCCACAGAATCACGGAATCCGCGATCCACTACACATACATCGTCAGAAGTGATCCAATCAGAGAGATTTTCGGCATTTGTTTTGAATGCATGTTTTGTGATGCTTGAATCACTGTTTTTGGAATCTGTCTGTAAGGCCCTAGCACACTTAAAATGTAACCATCGGATCCAGCAATAACCATCATTTTTACAAGTGGCCGATATTTGTACAAGCTATATGAAACTCTTTGAAAATGATAGTCTGAACTCTTTTGAATGTACAAATATGTACCATCCATTATCAGCACTGCAGAATTAGAAGTTCCAGATGTAAAAAGAGTTTTAGCTAGAGGGATTGTATGTTGTTGTGCAAAGGTATCATGATCAATGTGTTGAAATCCAAGGTTTTTTGGAACATAATCCTGAATCAAAGCATTCTTGGCAGCATGGATAGACCTTTGTATTTGTGATTTCTTTAGAGAAAACAATACGGCCAGAAGATTATTTGATAAACCAGTGCGAAGTTTTACAAGCAAGATTGCAAGGCAGGTTCGTTTAGACCGGACAGATGTATTTCTGAGAGAGGTAGAGATGACAGGACTTCAAAAAATTGATTCTTAGACAGACCTGTAAAGTAGTAATAATCTTCATCTGACAATGATAATGGATTTTCAAAGTCTAATCGAGCTTTTAATAACATTGATTGTCTCATCCTCTGAAGAAGGTCAGCAACGTCTGTCCTGTTGAGATAAGTCTCGTCATTCGTTCCTTCAATCTGTGACATTGCAGTTTGGGTGAGTATGTCATTCAGAAAATGAGACTTACAAGATCTAGAATTTTCATCCACATATATTCCTTTTTCAAGGAAGATGTTGGTTCTTGCCTGTAAAGGCACAACTCGCATGCGATTTGCTGATTTTTTACACACAATACAATATTTGTGTGATTTTGACGTGCTTGAAAATTGAAGTTTGACCGATTTTGGACTGACTTGTTCATCAGGTTTATTTACGGTACACTGCAATTTTACTCTTTTAGATATGTAGAATTCCCTTGAACAGCTCAAACAAGTGACATCGTCTTCTGTGGCTCTTCGAACCAGAAGTTTTGACAAGTATTTTCGGAAGTGGCCCGAATTTACAAAACGTCGATTGTTAGGCTTGCACCTTCTGTTGCAAGTACAGCACTTGTAGAATTTAGCCATTTGTGCCTGAAATAATAAAAAGTTTTACCCTAATCTCATAATTTATACATATATAGCACAATTAAGTTCATCACAGCACAAAACATTTATTATGTCGCTATGATTTTTCAAATACTAGTGCACGAATACTGAATACAAATGATATAATTTCAATAATACATTTATTATTTTAATTCATTAACATACAGGGTGTTTCAACAAACATGTCCCGATTTTTGATGCCTATCAATGATTTTTGCACAATGATAAAATATCTAAAAAAATTATAACTGTATTTTAAAGCCCATTTTCTTGCAATATCATTGTGATATGAACTATATAAAATAAAGTCATTACTTTTTTCCATTTATGTTTTAATTACATTTTCAAAAAAGAGCTTGTGAGGGTTTTTTTCCTTCAGAATTGGATCTAAGGATTTTTTTAATTATACAATTCAAGCAGAAAATCAAATTATCTCCAAAATCATCAATATTAGTGCACAAGATTTTGAGGAAAAAAAATACTAATATAAAAACCATCTTTCTAGGGAACAGACTTTTCATTAAAAATATCCAAATATTTGTCATAAAGGACTTCAGAGACAAAATGAGGATGGTGACTGAAAATTTTGTGACTTTTTAGAACACATAAAAATGAAGTTAATTTGAAAACTGTTACCGATGTTCCAACTTTTAAAATGTCTGTCTTAAAAACATAATTGAAACATATAATTACATTGTACTTCAACTTTCATATTGATAAAATTGTTTGGTTATACGGTTTTCATTTTTGCAAAAAAAATATTAATAATTCGTTAATACTGTCTAAATTTACATTGAAACGCAAAGTCTGGACATGTTTGCTGAAACACCCTGTGTTTTTTTTTTCATTCATCAAACCGTAACGGTTTGTCATTCCTAATAATAATGTATTTATTTTTTATTTATTTAATTTATCATTTATATATTTGTTTTTATTTATTTATCTATTCTTTCTTTATTTAATATGTTATTAAGACCTCATTTGTCTTGTGTGTATTTACTTCAATGACTAATCTTTGTTACATTTTTTGTTGTTTTCGTTTCACCCTCTGTTTACGTTTTTAAAGTTCTTCCCCTTTGTTTCATTCTGTCCTAGCTAGTTTACGGGATATATAAAGGAAGATTCCGGATTATGCTTAATTAATTAATTTTAGTGGTAATAGATGGTGATTGCTTCCGAAAAAAAGAAGAGCATTTTCGCATATGATCACACAACCGTGACACGATAACCTGCATATGTAACTAAGTATATATGCATCTCTAACAACGTCACACCGATGGATGCAGGTCGAAAGTGAAAGTACACGATGATAAGAAGTTTACACAACACATACATTCTACAATTTATACATCAGAACAATCATATTGATAAAGAAAATTCAAATGTGATAAAGCTTCGGTTTATAAGAATTGATATTTCCATTAAAAAGAACCACAACACAACACAAAACTGGAACATGATTGTGATTATATACATGATGTATTCATGGAACAGCTAATATCCCAGTTGTCACATATTTTGTTTTTCTGTTTAACTCCATCAATTTGAGGTGGGAAAAAAACTGAAATATTTTTATAAAATTGTAGATGTATAAATATATACTTACATTATTGGATTTTTGCACATTTCTTCTTTTTTCTATATTTTTGAGCAGACGTGCGTTCGTATTCCTATCCCGATTGCAATTTTTGTGACATTTCCAACACTTATTTTTTTCTAAAAAACATAGAGCACAGCATTGCCTATTTCTGATATTTGCACAAAATATTAATTTTATCAATTGTTTTTATTGTGCAAAGTTTCACAGATAGGCAAGCGTGTGCTCATAGTTTATTTCACTTATGTACGCTGTAGAATCTAGGTAAAATGGCTAAAATGCAGAAGTCAATGATACTTCATAGTGCAAAATAGTAGCATAACGTACAGCATTTTGAAATTACATTTTATGCTGTATTAGTGCATATAATATTGATTAAAAATAACCCACAAAATATGTGTTTCCTTTCCATTTTAATTTAATTAAATAAGGGGGGCCATCAGTCAACCGTAACCCTATCTTGTCCTTTCCTTTTGTTTAATGACCAATAATACATGCAACAAGAATATTGATGAAAGTCAAAATAATTCAAGTTGAATGTATGTATGTAATGCTTTGTTGAAAAAAGTTAATTATTTTATATCAGTCATTAAATCATCTTTAAATCAAGCCTCGAACTTCTATGCTTCCATACCACAATTGTTAATTTGATATATTCTATGTTTCCTTTTGATTTATAAATTGGATGCAAGACTTTGAGAAAATAAAATTTTGCACTTTGAAACATAAAACGAGAATATTTAAATATAACTAGTTATAGAAGACTAAAATAGACTATAGGTGATTATATTATAGTAATTAATAGTTTACTACAGTACTTTTTATTAGGGCTAGGGTGAACATTCTAAAGACCTGTGACATTTATGTAAAGAGAATAGCGATTTCTCTTACTCACAATGTGCATATTTTCCCTTTACGCAAAAATATAACTGGACTATGCTTGCATTTTCTTTTAAAAAATAGATTCACATCAGATATTTGTTTACTAATTATCATAAATGGATTCTTGATACCATATCTAAAACATTAAAAGAAGTTAGGATCAGGAGAGAAGTAATAGACACTACAGAGGTTGTAAATAAACCGCTCCACATAATGAATGGATTAGATAGAATGAGAAGTGATAGTAAACGTGAGGGATTCAGACTGAGTACTTCAGATGATGATTTCATGCTGTGGCCTCCAGACCACAAGGTCATATGTGATCTCTCTCTGTTCAATCACTATCATAATCTAAAGAACACCCTTATTCTGATGGAATGTGATGATCGTCCACCAGGATTTACCAGACTCAATCTTATCACCGTATCCAGAAATAAAAACATTAGACCCTCTCGTATAGTGATAAAAAAAGTGTACCTCTCTAGTACAATATTCCACAATACTTATCTGCGTTTACTGCAGACCAGTTCTGTTGCCACCTCTTCCTCCGTTACACATGGACCTTGCTCTACATTTGTCATAACAAAAGATACAGAAGCAGATGCAGACTTTGCCTACTGTTTCCATTCAAATCATTGGCCAATATAAGGACTACAAAAGATAGACAGATGTCGTCTACAAGGCTGGCCCTCTGAGATTGTCGCATCTGAAATATTAAGATCAGGACACCATGTTGTCCCTATCGGCAGCAAACCAGAAAATGAACTCGAATGGAGAATCTCATTCTCTCAGGCAGAACAAAAAGTTATCTACTCCATGAATCACTGTCAGTTTTTGTGCTATGGTCTCCTTAAAACGTTCCTAAAAGAATTAATTAACTTTCAAAATAATACTCCCGTCCTTTGTTCATCCTTTACAAAAACAATTTTGTTTTGGGTAAATCAGACTAATCATTCCTTGCCCTGGACACCTGATAACATATTGTCTTGTTTCTGGGAATGTTTTAAGTTATTGATATACTGTGTATACACCGAAGAATGTCCAAACTTTTTTAATCCACAAAACAACATGTTTCGACAGAAGGTGACTGGATCTGTGCAAGCTTCGTTGTTCGGACAGTTGCATGATTTGTATTGCAAGGGGATGTCATGTTTACTTTTGAGTGAAACAATAAGGTCATACCTTAGTCACGTTATTTTACAAAGAACACTGAGATTTTGCACAGACGAGAGCAGTATAATATCTAACACGGATTTAGATATTATATTATTTGGAGAATTTAGAATGGCAACGCTAAAAATTGGTAATTTATATCAATTTGTAGTCTCCTAGAAACAATTAGAAAGAGTTATTATGAAAACGATGACTTCATATCGCGAAGTTACATTGCAATGGATAACATCCACTTTGTTCAGGAACAGTGCAGTATTAATACGGAATATAAAAGGTCCAAGCGGGAATCGCAAATATGTTTGCTTCAGTTCCAAGATATCAGGACTGCTAAAACTGTCGAGTAAATTTGGTTGTATATCTGACATTCTATATCTTGCTATGTATTACTATAGAACATATAGGTATGAGTATAACTCAGTTGTTTAAAGAAGGCAGAGGAGAGTATGTTAGTACCGTATGATATGTATAATGGTCTTGTAGATAAAAATGAATACAGGCGCTATATGGAAGGTGTCCCTCTGGGGATTGAATTAAGGAAAGCACTAGCTGAAGATATTGAGCTTCACTGTGAGGATGAGTACATCCTGGAACTTGTGGAAAAGCAGAAGACGAGTCAGAAAAATGGCATGCTTAAATTATATATCCCATCTCTAGTGATGTTACACATGTTGTTAATTCTGAATCACAACAAACTGGGTGATACAGACAGGTGCAATCACTACCTAATGGATAGTAGGACTAATCTACTCTTATGCGATAGGTTTGTTATTCCTATGCATTTAATGGATATTTCATGGCAAATAATGGCAATCTGCCAACAAACGTGTGGAAAATATTCGGAAGCTGTAGAGTCATACCAATATTCGTTGAAACAAATACCGACCCACAAGATTCAGGAAGCAACTCTATCAAAAATGAAAACATGTTCATCTTGAATGATGTTTTTCTGTTCAAAGTTGTGAAAACTGTCAAAGTGTTGGCGCATCGGTGCTTCAAAAGAAACTTGCAAACAAAACCTAGCATGTTATTAGTATTTGCTCGGACTTTATATATATTTATACTATTGTGATATTATGAAATCTACTTCTGTATGTTTTTATTCGTTTTTATTTATTTTTTCATATCGTTTTGAAGAATTTAATCTTGAAATTTGATTAACCAAAAGTTCTATTGCTCACCTGGATTGAGTTGCCCGAGTCAGGTTTTATTGTATTATTTCATTGGCTCTTAAATTTGATTGGTTATTTCCTATTTTTTCATCCGATAAAACATTTTCATTATAAGTATAAATATACCGCGCTTTACCTTGTATGTCACAGCAGTATTACGTTTTCAAGATAAGGGATAAATTTATAATCCAGTATCCATCACAAGCATCTAATGGTACGTAAATTATATATTTGATGATGTGTTTCCTTACAATATAAAGATTTGATTTACGTAATTATTTTGATTGCAAACTTTTTACCTTATTGTATTTTTGCATTCAAAATTGTAACTGGAAAATAGTAATGAGTCTGTAAGATTTCAATTTGAATTGTTTTCAGTACACATGTTTTCATAGAGTTCATTCTTTTCTTAAACGTATACTGTAGGTAAATTATCTCATATGTTAATTTCATAATTTCTGTAATTTTGACTTACTATGTACTTTGTTCATTATAGATCAATGCCTTTATTTCCTTATAAATGATGAAAATTTAACATCTGGCTTACTGCTCGGTGACACTATATCGTTTACAAATGACAAGAAATACACAATCAGTCGAAGGCTTTACAGGATGTGTGTCCTTTGACTGCTGATTGTTTCTCCATAAATTATATTATTTAAGCAGCTATTTTATAATTATTTTTATCTTGATTTGTCATGTATTAATTTAAAGCGTGCTATGAATGTTCATTCCATGATAAAATCTTTTTAAAAATTCAAATTATAATGTTAAACTGAAGAGATTAATTTTACAATCTGACAAAATCACAAAATTGTATCATCCAAAAGCATCAGAATCAGCCAGAGGGTCGAACGGCTTTGGATTATTCTCTCAATACAGTTGTTTAATCTTTTTAATAAATTGTACATATATCAAACGTATTTGCAATTGATTATTTACTCGTTTGCTCAGTATAGAAGTTGTCAATTGTTAAATAATGCACTTATATCTTTTAATGTTTCAAATGGTAAGATAAAGAGAATACACTGTGGTATACCAATTAGCCTCACAACATACCTAAATATAATGGCATCAAGCATGGTGGGACCCCTGCCAAATTCCAAAGCAAGTATTAGGTCCGAAAGTTAAAATTAATAAAAAAAACCTAAGGAATATAGTTACACTGATAACAAAATTAAATGGATTTGTACCAAGATCCCAGATGTTTTAAAAAAATCAAACTATTTTTTAAGGAACAAACTTTGGCATAATTTTTCCGATGAAAAGAAAATCTAAATGGTCTGTATTTTTTTTTATTTTGAAACTATATAATATGTTTGCTTTATTTCGATATGATCTTTTATGTTTATTTTTTTTTTTATACTAGTAACTGCTTACATGGCTACAGGGTATAAAAGTGCAATATCTTCCCTTTCAAACTTATAAAATCATAACGATGTTGTTTTACTTTTTCAGTGAAATGAAAGGCTACTCTTTGTTTTCTAGAATCTTAATTGCATGTATGAGAATTAATGAGTAAATTATATTTCTCAATCATATTTACAGAAATTGTAGTTATCAGAAAAAAAACAAAATCTTAAAATATTTGTCAAAGCAATTATGGGGTCATGTAGGAAAATATGCGACATTTTAAACATACCTCTATAGTTGATTGCATGTGTAGTAAAATTATATTGTGCGTAATTGAAAAAAAAGATTCCTTACAAAAAGGAAAAAAGTCCAAAAAGGTCGACAAATGACAAACATGTACTTGAATTTCGATAAAAAAAATAAATCAAATTACTTTGTGATCTGACCGCCCCGTAAAAGTGTGATAATTTATTCGATAAAAAAACGCATTTATCTCCATTGTTTTAACTGAACCAAATATAGTATACTCAGGTATTGAAAAATGAATGATTAACCCTGTAAGTTTTAGAGCCTTACCACATTAAAAAAATCTGTTTCAATTAAAATAACTAAAATACCATTTAATCTACATGTATTTTAATCAAAAAATGAAAAAAGTATAGGAAATCTGGAGAAACTGATATGTTGATTGTTAAGGCCTTTGTTTGTCCATCAACATCAAATATTATTTGCCTCTTTCCAATACACTACTCAGCAAGTTTGGATTCAAATTTTAAGGATAAACATATTAAGTAAGATTCAAATATTTTACAAATATTTACATTTTGATATTCCAATACTGCATGCATTATTTACTGCCTTCAGTCATTATTTATTTACTAATATGGCGGGTCTTTACTATGTAAGCTGTAATAACTCTGGTCCTCAGATTCGAAAGCTCGGTTTTAATTTTTTTTTTCCAAATCATTTATTCAATAATGTAAAACATAACAGTGAGGCAAAACTTCCGCAGAAGCCCTCTGGTAATA
>NW_026922136.1:0-19577 GCF_032062105.1 Saccostrea cuccullata | reverse complement strand
AAGACTGCTTTGAGTACTTAATAAAATTTATCAGATATATACAAATCCAAAGCGCCCTTAATGTTCATTAGTTTAATTACTAATAGCCTATGACTTTTTAAACTCGTATTTCAAGTAAAAAGAGATAGCGATAGAGTATCAGTCAAGCAAGTAACACAATAGGAAGCATTACGTCAATTTTTCCGTAGCGCTATAAAAGCGTAACGTCAAACGTCACCAACATCGCGCGTAACATCCCAGAGTTTATAAAGTTTTATTAATTTCTTAAAAAGATATGAGCTCAGGCTACGAAATTTTGGGACACCTTCGAACATAATCCCAGTCCGATACTAGCAATCTTAATCTTCCAATCCAAAGACCGTAAACCAAATTTTTTGTTGGAGCTGCACAAAATGCAAACACTATCTTTAAAATTTTCATACGACAAACCTGATGGCATACAGAGTGACAGTACGTTTATCCATATGACTTTCTGAGAACTTCTGTAAGGACTATTAATTCAATGTTATCTCATGCTCATCGAGAACCCCCAATGCGCTTCGAGTGTCCTTTGTATGTGGGATATGGAGATAACGAACATTATACAATATCAGAGTTGATTAAACAATACAAAATTGGAGCAAAGTAATCACGGACTTCCAAAATATCAGAGGTGGGATCAGGTGCCATGGAGGAGTGGTCACCCTCTGCAGACCGGTCACACCCGCCGTGTGCTCCTTTCGTGATCGGAAAATAACCGGAAAATACGTCGTCAATTCAGTGTATAAATAATGGACTAACAATTTGTATGAAAAACGTGAGTCAGCATTTGCCAAAATGATTAACTGTATTTTCTGACAAGGTCATTGTGATGACATTTCTACTTGTTTTCTCTAGCTTTGATATCTGTTTGAAAATAAGGTGAGTCTATTTCTAAATAATTCAATCGAAATGTAATTTTTTCCAAGCGAAAGGTCAAAAGCTAAGGAGGCCTAATATGCTTCATCTGTTACGCAAATTATCCCACGTTTCCAAATATCGTTGATGCCCTGGCATACCCAACAAACTACATTATTGATTTTTAAAATAGTCTGATTATAGATTCTGATATCCCTAATAAATGTTCGAATTCAGACAATGTCTTACAAACTGACTATAGAATACTCAGTCTATTTGAATAATACGTGCTCATGGTGTGCATTACCGGTCAATAGGGGATGCTTACTCATCCTTTGAGCCTGATTCCATTTCTTGCATTTCCGGGGGGGGGGGGGGGGGTGTGTTTTAAGCCGACAAATATGGACGTTTTATCTTTCAATCTCTTCTAGAGTTAACAGGACTAGACTGATGAACATTCTCTTCTATTCTAATTTTAGAAGCACATAAGAAAATACCAAACTAAGTTAATTGAGATAAATATTCAATTATCATGCGTATATGTTTTTAATTTGCATGCATACGGAAACGATCCAGCTAAAGAGCTGATAAGCAAAATTATCGGCTCCTGTACTGTACAAATATTTAAATATTTAAATGTTTTCAAACATTTTTATTGAATTAAAAACCGGGGACAAAAAACGTCTTTTACTATAATGTTATCTTGACAGATTGGTCTAAAAATATCACGACGTTGTCCTTGACTGAATGCACATTAATGTGCATGTAAACACCTGAAAGAAAAGTTAGAAATATGCGTTTTATATTTATGTGTTTACTTTTAAAGTTTTTCAGCGTGGATATTTCATCCGGATATGGTTTGTATCTAAAATATTCTAGTATGTTTTTTATCTTTAGTAGAATATTGCTAGTTGTGATTCTTTCGGGGTTTTTTTGAGTGTGTATACTAGAACCAGGAAGTAATAAGGCCATTACTGTGCATTGCTAATGTAAATGTGTCACCTAGTCAATCTAAAACCTATTTATCAATTATATTGATGATTGATTTTTTCGGTAAAATTCAAATAAAGGGCACGTCGATATACCCCCCTCCCCTCTTTAGCCGTTTTCGAACTACGTTAGATAAATGAGAGGGAACATCGATAAAAGGGACATAAAGAACAAAAGTTAGAGGGAATCCTAAATCAAATTGATGACTATGTCTTGTATATAAAACAATTGTAAGGAAAGTTGTTCCATTTACAGCGCGCTATTTGCAAGAACTAGTAAAATACTACTGATAAAAATTTCCAAAGGAGAATACAAACAATATTCAAGCTCAAACGTCCTTAAACAATACAAAATAGGAGCAGAGCAATCACGGACCTCTAAAACATCAAAAATGGGATTTGGTGCATTGGCGTCGGAAGCAAATTGAAAGTGGGGGGGGGGGCTAAGTGTAAAAATAATTTTCTTTACCTTCTAAAAAATACTGACAAGCAAAAAAAAAAAAAAAAAAAAGAATAATGTCCATTTCCCAAACACGAAAATCCTATTTCGTGGGGTGGGGGTGGGGGGTTTAAACTTCGACCCTAGCCCCCCCCCCTCCCCGGTTCCGACGCCTATGAGGTGCCAGAGGAGTGAGCAACGCCTGCCCATCGCTCACACCGGTCGTGTCAGTCTGTATTTAACTCAATGATAGCTAACAAACTTCTTTCTTACCACGAATCTGGTATTGCAACTTTCCATCGTTCTCTTGATATCAATTAACAAGCTGTAAAAACATAAATTGAGAATATTATTTATTATATATATTATATACACAATACCAGTCCGATACCAGCATGCATATTCGCATATTCTTCTAATGAAAATTTAAATTGTTTGTCCAAAGACCGTAAACCGACTTCACAAAAGGCTCTTACGCCAATTACAGGTAAGCACACAGGTTTTGAAGTGCACTAAATTCACTTAAGTGTTTAACGGAATAAAAAATTATGAAGAGGGGAAATTAGAAAATGTAAATATAAGCATTAAATTTATATTTTTGTGAAATCGTCAATACTATAACACACCTGGCCGTAGAATTAAGAGGACTAGAATAATGAACATTTTTTTCTAATGTGCTTTTAGAAGTAAATAAATAAATATACCAAACTAAGTTACGTAATCGAGATAAAATCTTCAGTTATCAAACGTATATATTTTTTAATTTGCATGAACAGGCCTTAAGATCGCTTTGAAAAAAAAAATTGAGGTGTAAAAAAAAATATTTTAAGATGCACAAATACAAATATAATTTACATTGAAATTTTCATTTAATGATGTTTATTTGAATTTATTTTATAGATGTTTAAATCATAGAGCATACGGGGTGTCGCTGCATCATAACAGACTGAATGTTACGTTCAAAAATGTAATTTTTCCGAGAATGAAAAAAAAAACATAAAAAGATTCTAAAAAAGCACCTAATCTCCACATTTTTTTAAAAGAAACAATATAGGTCATTTTCTAGTCTTTAATTGAAAATTAAATGACGGCATTGGTATTTGTGATCATAAACATTGTAGTTTTACTCTGTTGAATTGAACAATGGGATTGTTGAAATGTGAAAAAAATAGCTCGACGAGTTGTAATGTATTTTTTGATTCAAAATATGGTAATCTCACTAGCAACATTTTCGTTAATCAATCAGACTTACAGAATAAAGAATGTAAATAAGAGACATCTTAATCGATGGTTTCAGTAATTTTGGGCGGGTGATTGGTCACTGAATGATTAGCAGAGAACAAGAAGACCGAAAGATAGGAGATCGGACGGAAACGTTCAATGGTGTCTGACGTTGTCAAAAAAGACAGACATATAGAGAGATATGTAATTTTTCAAGTTTGTCTTATATTCTACTGTTCAAAAAATTAGACAGAGGGCTTAATTATGAAAAGAGTGAGTGTATAATGGTACCAAGAATTCTTAAAGAATGTGATATTGGTGGAATTGTTTGCTAATCACAAATATTTTTTAATGAAAAGAAGGGAAGACGCTTAAAAACATGATGGCGCGTATCCCGTCATATGACGTTAAATTAAGGTGCGGTGACTACCATAAAAGCACTTAAAATCCGATATTTTGGAAAGTATACATCATATTCCTGTGAATTTTCAGGTCTGATTTGAAATGAATAAAGCCTCCATCATGTTTAATTTTGTTGTATTACGCCGATTTATAGCAATTTTATCAAAGTCGTGACATTACTTTTGGAACAACCCTCGTATATCTGATAAACCTGTATACAAAATTTCATTTCAGTATGTGCAATCTCTGTGAAGATAATGAAAGGAATGGACCGAGAGACCGACCGTCAGACCGACAGACAGCAGCTAAGCAATGTACCCTCCCTTCTTTGAGGGGGGCATGAAAATATTACGGTATTATGGCAAATCTCGCTACCAGATGGTACATCTTAATCATATCGAAAAATTATTTATAAACGCTTTTTTAAAACAATATGGGCTGCATTTTTGATAATTTTATTTTGCTGGTAAATTAATTTGTATGTAATTTAAAACCTTATGATCAATAAGACCAAAATAAAGTTTAAAAATGTTTAGGAAGAAAAATTTCTGTAGAATCGAATATAAAGTACTATATAAGAAATCACTATTGTACAGGACGACAATAATGCAATTTTGCTTCAATTAACGCTTATAAAAACTCTTCCTTCGCAAATATGAGCAATAGAGGTTTATAAATGTTCTATTTTTCTATCATTGAAATATTAATTAAAAAATTGCAACAAAAAATTTCCGATGTCAAATATGCAGCTCATACCGGGGTATTGCTTTAAATGTTTGAAAAGAATGTAATTTCGTATTCAACCATGAAATCTTTTTTCAATTTTTATAGATGATATATCTGCACACAAACCGACAGATCACGTTGACAAGGCTCAAAAAAAAGATATTTCTAGTCATGCTGTAGATAGATCGATGTCCACATGTTCTTCCACTGATGCCTTTAATCCAACATGGTGGTATGTGGATCTTCAGGCTGTCAAAAGTATATATGACGTAAAGATTTACTTCAGACTTAATAAAGCCGAAGAGGGTTAGTATCAAAATATAATTGTCATTCATCATAGTATATTTATATTCCCAATGTCTTTGTTCGATATAAAATTACAAATAGTCAATTATTAAAGAAATAAAGTCCGCGTTGTCGTGAATAATGCAGAATAACCTCCGAGGTCGAGAAATGTAGTTTGAAAAATAAAAGCCGAGGCGTTAGCGATACAAAGGACTTTACTTCTATTCTACTACATGTACAGCTCTAAAATACGACTGATCGTTTCGCAAAAGAGAAACAAATTAGGTCACCATGCTGCGATAACGCTGTTCCATTTAGCACCACAGTGTAAATGTGATTGTTTACCTGTGAATAGAATGTAGACGATTTGTGCTTTCTCTAAATAAAATTTAGCTTTTTATTATTTATACGAGGGTTGATCCAAGAGTAATGTAACAACTTTGATGAAATTGCTATAAATTCACGTAAAGCAACAAAGTTTTTTATGATGGAAGCTTCATTCATTTCAAATCAGACCTAAAAAATTCAAAAGAATGTGAGGTATACTTTCCAAAATATCCGATTTTAAACAATGTGCATTTATGGGAGTCGCCGCAGCTAAATATAACGTCATTTGACGGATACGCACCGTCATACTTTAAGCATTTCCCCTTGTTTCATTAAAAAAATTATATGTGATTCGAACACACTTTCACCAATTCCACTTTCTTTAAGAATTCTTGGTACCATTATACACTCACTCTTTTCATAATTAAGCCCTGTCAAAATTTTTTAAACAGTAGCATAAGGCAAATTAAAAAATCACATGTCAGACACTCTATACGTTTGTCTTTCTTTGACAACGTCAGGCACCATTGAACGTTTCCGTCCGATCTCCTATGTTTCGGACTTCTTGTCGTTTGCTAATCATTCAGTAACCAATACCCCCCTCCCCCTCCAAAAAAAAAATAATAAATTGCTGAAGCCATCTATTAAGATGTCTCTTATTTACATTCTTTATTCTGTAAGTCTGATTAATTAATGTAACTGTCACTTGTGATTTCCCATATTTTGAAGCAAAAAATGCATTACAACTCGTCGAGCCGTTTTTTCCTCATTTCTTCAATCCCTTTCACAAGACGAAAGACCACCTTTAAGCAATTGCTTAATGGTGACTTAATGGTGCTTAAAGAAGTTAACTCCATTAAGCCACCATTAAGCCACCATTAAGCTGCAACTTACAGACCTGTGCTTAATGTCCAAACTTCATTAAGCTACTACCATAAAGCCACCTTTAAGCCGAGCTTAATGGTGACTTAATGGTCAAACCTCATTAAATTTCTACGTTTTACGCATTTTATATCGAATCTTTGATCTAACATTTAAAGTTATTTCAATGTCATTACCGCAAAATCTATTTTTTGTGATTTATAATTTTGTCTAGATCGTAATCTTTAAATACCATTTCTGTCAACATGCAAAATTTCGGGCACTGAGAATAAAGTTAGCTTACAGGGGCTTGCTCCCGGTTTCTTATATTTTATTTTAATCATTTAAAGTATCAATAAAAAAGATATTTTATCTTATTACCGCATATGATTTTTTTTCAAATTAAATAACACGCTGGGGCCAACCCCCTGTGAAATATCTTAATTTCTCACTACCGAAAATCAATCTGTTCTTAAAATTATCTTTATTTATAAACACCAAATATAATTATATTACTTTGAAAAAAAAAGATGGTATTTTGATCTCATGTGTTCAAAACAACATAATTTGCTACATAATTCCCAGGAATATAAAGTCATGTTCTCATTAGAAAAAAAAAATCTGTCTTTTTTTTGGAAGAAGGGGAGGGGGGCGGGTTGGGGCCACAGGTATAAAAAAAATGTTTAGTTTTTCAAAGTTTGACTAAAAAACGTTTTGTTTTCAAAGTTTGACTTATACATCATGAATAATTTGAATTAATTCGTTATTGCTTTTTATAATGCAGCGGTAAGTATCTGTCAAAATCTAGTCTATGGAACGCCTGTACTGTCTTATATGTGGATTAAACATTATATGCAGTGTTTCCTTCATTATATGCGGTACTATTTCAATTATATGAAGTAGTTTTTACATTATATCGTGTACAACTTCCATGATATGCAGTACTTCTTTCATTATACGATGTAGATATGTCATTATATTATGTACATCTATCATTATATGAAGTGCTTTTAACATTATATGCGGTAGTTCTAACATTATATGCAGTAAACACAACAATATATTATGTGCTTCTCACATTATATACAGTATATTCATCATTATGTATAGTATTTCTGTTATTACGATGATGCTGATCGTTAAATATTATGTCCGGTCCAGTTAGCATTCCGTGCGGTAGATTGCATTTCGTTATGATGTAGACACAGTATTATATGCGGTGCTTTCTTTGTTATGATGATGATCTTTCGGAAGCTACCCTTCGGAACTGTGTTAAAAATTCGGTTCTTCTTTCAATCAACTGTTGAATATTCAGTACAATAAATAAAATGCGCGTATTATTTATGTCTCTGATAAAAGCAGTTAATAATTAATACTCCATGAACTTATTAAATTGTTTTTAAAAGATAAGAAGTAAGGTAATAGAGGAAAATAAAATTCCATCTATTTTATGGTATGCAGTACATGTAAAAAAGAGAGAGCTAGGAGGGGGCTGGGGGATAGAGGTTGGCAGATTATGTTACCCAAGAGATGATAGATATATTGAAGATGAACATCATTTTTTATTTGTGTACGCCCTCTTTATAAACAACTTATCATGCACGGATCTAGAGTGGGGTCAGGACCCCCCCCCCCGGAATTTGCAGAAATATCAAATTTATATACTAAAGCAAGAAAAAAGTAACCCTGGACCCCCTCGGAAAACGCTGACTCCCTTCTGGTAACCACGGATTTGTGTTAAATTGGTTTGAAAAGTCAGAGGTTTGAAACACTAGATTCCACCCCCCCCCCCCCCCCCCACACACACACACAAGAAATATATTTTTAAAGTTTGGGGTATTTTTTATTATTGGTTTTTTTTTTTTTGCTCGTTAAGAAACTTCTGGTTTGGATTTTATTTTTTTGGACTGGGGTGCCCCCCCCCCCTTGAAAAAAAATATTCTGGATCCCCGTCTGAACTAAGAAGTCAGTTTTGTACACTTTATAATAATACATGTATAAATTATGAAATTCTTTTTTAAAATTCAGCAGATGTTAAATATATACAAGAATTATTTGTAACTTCATACGTGATGCATTTGTATTGATATAAGAAAATCCATGTGACTGTATTATTAAGGTCTTCCGTCTTCAGCGGAAGACCTTACTGTTATTCTTAGGTTTCTTTTCCACTATTTTTATTATTGTTTTTTTTTTCTTACCGATTTTGTGCGCGCGAGTTCTCGAGAAGGGCTCCATCGATTTTCATGAAACTTTCAGGTCTGATAGAACATCAAAAAATCTAGAAATATAATTTTTTATTTTGATGACGTCACTTCCGGTTCGGAATTTTCTGCGATTTAGTGATTTATAGAGGGTCACTTTGTCCGGCAGTTTTCTCAAAAAGCACTTAACACAGAAGCGTGAAATTCTCAGTGATGCTAGAGCAACCTATGGAGAAGTGCCCTTTGTATATCACAACAACCGGAAGTACGAAGCGCCGGCGCTCGCTATGGCCGGAAAATAGTCCCATAATGAATTTCAAAATTTCTAACACCTTTTCTACAATAACTTTTTACCTGGAAATATTTTGTTTAAACATATAGAACAAAAAAAGTGTAGAATTGCATGACCTTTCAAATGATATCTAGGAAAAAGGGCTGGCCCCTAAAATAAAGGATCCATAGGGGCCAAAACGTTTTATCTGATATCTCAAAAAGTGTTGACAATTTGTTAAGCATCATAGAAGGAAAGTTGTTCAAAATAATAAACAGCAGAGGCAGAGATCAGTTAAAGTCATTAAAATGGCGTCACTTCCGGTCAGACCGGAAATATTTGTAAATGGCTTGTTTTTTGCACACATGACCGTAAATGTCTATCAATCTCGATATCATCGTCTTCAGAATTAGACGGAAGACTTATTTGTTGCTTTGCAACAAGCTCGTCTAGTTATATTTATACTTGCGCTACAGTGGTTTTTGTCAAACTGAATGAATAAAAAATATATAATGATATAGAGATAAATATTATGTGGCACATAAATTATTATTCCGCTTAAGCGTGGTTGATTCCCAATTATTATTGATAACCAAAAATCATGAAGAATGTTCTTATTTAAGAACGAAAAGAGTAAAACTAAATCTGAATATAACAAGGGATATCCGAAGGGTAGCTTCCGAAAGATCATCATCATAACAAAAAAAGCACCGCATATAATACTGTATCTACATCATAACGAAATGCAATCTACCGCACGGAATGCTAACTGGACCGGACATAATATTTAACGATCAGCATCATCGTAAGTAGTATAAGCAGCCTAGCCGGGGGGTTCAACTGAGTGCACTTTTGGGGCTGGGGGGGGGGGTAGGGGGTTCAACTGAGTGCAGCCCCTGGGGGATAGGGGGTTCAACTGAGTGCACTTTTAGCCCCTGGGGGATAGGTGGGTCAAGGGAGTGCAGATTAGGGGGGTCTGTGGGGGGATAGCCGGGTCAATTCATTACATAGCCGCCTAAATACGGGGTGTTTACACTGTGTTTACATTATACTATACGCTGCTACTACGATTTTGGCAGCGACTCAAGAATTTGATTATGACGTCACGCTTCACAGTCTAGACAGTCTAGCCTAACCGGTTCAAACTGGATTTCCTCAAAACAATAACAAATAACAAAAGACAGATGATAACACAGCAATTTTATTCAGAATGAAAATACAAACATACACTGTCTTCTTAATTTTTTCCCTCTCCTTTTTCTTTAGATTGTTTTCCTTCAGGCAATAAAGGGATGCGATAATATACATACACTTTATAAATAGACCTATAGGAACCCCAATAGTTTGTTTTCTCCTTTAGACAGTATTTTTCCTCTCTGGTATCATAATCTTCAGGATCCAATTCCACTCTTTTTACCAACCAAAATTTTTTGTACTTTAAATTCGGTGGGCATTTCAAATAATTTCTGTTGCCTTCATAAAAATTCTGGATGGCTTCTTCTTTAGTTTTCATCCATTCTCCTAAAGTTTCTCCATTAATACACCAACAATACACCGTTTCCTCTGTCATATTTTTTGTCTGCTCCATTTTTTACCTGTGTCTATTTCCAAGTACTAACGAAGACTGATCGTCGATGTCCAGCTCTGGTTTATATACCTGCTGTGGGCCGTGTGCACATTTTACCTGCGTTTTTATACCTGTTGCATCACCTGTAAGGACCGTGTGCAAAAAATTAGGGCCGTGTGCATCAATACATTTTACCTGCGTTTTTATACCTGTTGCATCATCTGTAAGGATCGTGTGCAAAAAATTAGGGTCTTGTGCAAAAATAGGTTGGACTTACCTTTTGATCGTACTGTGTACGATTTTGTACAAAGTCTAGTCAGCGAGCTACCTATGAATTATGACTTCATACACTTGTAAAATTAAAGTTTTATTTTCACTTTTGTTTTTAAGAAGTCAACTGAGATTTTCAGAAAATGTAGGACTATCTTTTGTTTTTCCTCTCCTTTTCTATGATGATTTTCCTGCTGTCAAGCTTTTCTTGTATAAAGCTCAATTTCTCTATGACCACTGAAGTAAACATCCTGATGCATTCTTGCCATGTGAATGTTGAGACCGCGTTCATTTTTGAAATCTCCTTTCTGACAGACATATTCCACAGGTAAATTTTTGTTTACATTTCCTATGAAGGTCATCTTTGCATTTAATCATAATAATGTAAAGATCTGTTTTGAATGTAAATGCTGTATTTATCCTCATTTCATGTGTTTTACAGTTGTAAAACCTGCATGTAACTCATAGTACATTTAATATTTCTATGATGGGTAATTCTATGATTGAATTTAAATCAAAAAATGTTCACTAAATTTTGGTAAAATACATGGTATCTTTTACATTTCTGTCCCTTTTTTTCTGTAAATTATTGCTTTACTTACATTGTAAATGAGGTTAATTGTGTATCACTGAATTGTACGATTTTTATCAGGATCAACTGAGATGTTATTTCACTGGATTATTTAATGGATTGGCTTATTAGGCATATGTTTGGATATCTCTGGTAAGTTTGTCTTGTTTTAATTGTTTACATTTCCTATTAAGATCATCTTTGCATTTAAGCATGATTATATGGTTAATTTAATTACTGTGTAATACTTATGTGATCTATTGTCTCTAACTTACATTCATATATATAAGCACACCCTTATTTAACTTAAAATACATTAACACATGATTAAGGGATCTTCAGAATATTAATAAGTCCTTTTGTATAAATGATGATATAATTTCATAATTCATTTTGTATGTTCCCATGGAATTCAGACATACTAAATGGTGATCAAAGAGATATTAATTAGGAATCTAATAAGAGAAAAGGAGGAATTTACAGAAGATTAATCCTAAGTCATTTACATTTGTTTTGATTCTAAATATGTGTGATATATGGCATACATATAATTTCATTTTCACTTTTGTTTCTTGGTAATGAGCTTTTCAAAAATTTAAGGACTACATGTTGTACTGTGATGATGCTAAAAAAATGTATTTTTCTGTGTGCAGTACTGACAGGTATTAAACAAAATTGAATATGCTGTTAAGAGAAAGTCTGTTAGTGTCTAAATAATTAATTTGATAATCATTTTATTTGTGATATCAATACAGTAATTGTGCTTTTTTTATTATCTATAGATAACATGATGAACTTTTCTCATCTGGAGTTATTGTTAAAAACAGTTTTTTCGAGATTAAAAACAAATATATTCATGAACTTTTTTTTTGGCATTGTACATGTTTGTTCAGGTTTTAAACATGTATTATTTCACACAGTACTCTGTCATATTAACAAAATGGTTTTATTTCTACAGTCATCAACATGGAAGATGTTTTGTTCCTAACCATCTATAATCAATTCTCTATGAAGTTCAGACTGTTTGCTCTTCCTTTGGAAATACACAGTTAGTCAACCAACATAGAAACACACAAACTTGAAGGTAAAGTTTCACTGAGATACAATTGTAATTTAAATTTATTTATTTATATTTTTGAATTGATAAGTAAATGATATATTTAAATAAAAAGGGCTTGGTGGTCATGGTCATGTTTAAACCATATTGATCTCCTTTAGAAGAAGAAGAAAAGGCATAAAAATTCATGATCAAATTTTAAAACTAAAATGTATGAAATTTTTCTTTGCCAAATGATACTTAACAGCTGAAGATAGCATATCTATAGAATAAGTTAAATATGGCTAATTTGTTAACCCCCAACTTCCTTAATAGCATAGTTAGTAAAGATAGGAAGTTTTGACTTCAATTGCTGATGAATTCTGAATTTTCCATTTAATATTAACATTATATCAAAGGGATAGAATACTATAATGTGGCTCATTAGAATGACCAGAAAAGAAATCTTGATGACCCTCTTGACTATGTATAAAGATTGTAACCTTATAGCTGATGTAAGATAATCTGACTGTGTGGAAATAAAATTCCCTGGTGTTTCTACTACCCAAGATCTTCTTCTGAGTGTATGGGACTGCTGTAAACCTTCTCCTTTTTATAAAAATAATACCTTGGACTGAATTTTCCATTTGATATTAACATTATATCAAAGGGAAAGAATACTATAAGGTGGCTCATTAGGATGACCAGAAAAGAAATCTTAATGACCCTCTTGACTATGTATAAAGATTGTAACCTTATAACCGATGCAAGATGATCTGACTGTGTGGAAATAAAATTTCCTGGTGTTTCTACTACCCAAGATCTTCCAAAATCTTAGATCTGTCTGTATAGTTTCTTCAGCTCTTTGAACACAAATACCCTGATTCAATCTTTTGAGATAAACATCATAGAGACATCATAGATGATTGTCAGAGTGTTTATATCACAATCTTGATCATAAGGTCAATTTAAATGGTCAAAGGCACAACAAATGAAAGTGAAAACTTTTTTTTTAAAATCAGAATACATAATTTTGTAATAAACAAACACTGGAAAGTTACTCTCATAATGAGCCTTAATGTCTTCCAAGAGTTCAGTTTGGACTTCCTCCATTAATCCTTGTATCTCCAATGGTTTTGTGGGCTAAAAATCATGTGTCTTTAACAATTCTTTTTTTCTGACAACTGTTTTCTCTTATCATCTATAAACTTGACTTCTTCTCTAGTCAAAGGTCTTTCAGGGTAATCCAAGTAATTCTTACCTTCTTTTGGTAATAAATGGTTATATTCTTCATTGGCTTCCTCTGCAATCAAGGGTCTTTCTATATAATCTCTGACAACATTAGGATCATCCTTTTCTGGACATAACTGGTTATATTATTCTTGAGAAATGATCTCAATAGTGCCATCTTTTTTTATTTTAACTGGTATACCTCTGTCTACATCTTTCTCTGAAAGAATTCTCTCTCCATACTGAATTTTACTCATTCCTTTACTCTTTTCTTTACTAGAGGTGTTACCCATGGTTAATATGGAAAGTCAAAATCTTATGTTACAACTTGTATTTATACCCTTTTTGTCTATATTTAGAATTTCATCAAGCTTATATTACATTACATTTTTTTTTTTAACTAAGACTTTTTTTTTTATTTTTCAGGATTCTCTAATGAGGGCTTATGGAAATGATCTATGTTTACTCTCAGAATGGTGAAAGACTATCAGATTATGCAAAGACTAACAGAATATCCTCTCTTGGAACACTGAAACAAGAAAATCAAACTTAAAAAGATGGAGGATTTAAGAAGAACATGAATATGATTTCCAACTAATTTAACCAGTACGATCATAGACTGTGGTTTACAGGATGACAAAGAAAGAAGTCAGGATTGTATCTTTCACTGTCAGACACTGACTAAAGTGGACTGGATAAAGTGTAATCATTTATCAAACTGAGATCTAGTCAAATCAAGTATTGAAAATATGATTTTCTGATAGCATGAGCTCTTTAAAAACTAATTCTTACGGACCTCAAAGTATCTGAATGTGACTTTTATTTTGACCAATTCATATTGAAGACTGTTGTTATGTATGGTAATTACACATTTAAACCTTTTATTTTTCATCTAATTTTTACAACCCCCTAGAAATTACACAGATATCCAGATGCTGAATTTAATGTTATTATTTAACTTTCCTGGAATTGTAAATATATTTTGTTTGTGTATGTATTATGTTTATTTTTGAATTTGAAATTGGTCTCAGTAAGACCCCCAATAAAGATGCAAGTGTCCCATAATCTGTGGTTTAATAATATCTTGAATATCTTTATCATACCATATTCATCATACTCATTACATATAGAATGGTTGTAGGAATACACTTTGTTGTTTAGGACACTTTGTCAAGGTCAAAGCATAAGATTGAGATGACTTCTTTGACAATAATTTGTAACTTACAAACTTCACATCATAAGTACACAGATGAAGAATCAATAAGATATTTCTATAGATATTTTTTGGATCATTTACTCCTGGGTAAAAGTTAATTACTGAGATTACTGATTTGAATCCTGTAATCCCTGTAATGCAATAACTTCAACATTGTGTGATAACTTATAGACTTTATGAAAATTAGGTGCAAATTCTTAGGAAAGGATTGAAATGTTAATCAAATGAACAATGTTCAAGGGTGTATATATGACTATTACTATGTAATACCTAGGGTTTCTGTAAAACTCCTATATTCACTACATAGATAAAGACCGGTATAATATATATTTTAAACTATGATGAAGGGGAAAATAGGTCAAAAACTCTCCCCTTCATATCTTTCATATTCTGTCATACACAACAATAGATAAATTGCAGTCATTTAACAAACTGAGTTCTAATCAAATCCTAGAATTGATATTGTGATTTTCTGATAGTATGAGATCTTCAAAAAATAATTCCCAGACTTCAAAGTATCTAAATGTGATTTTTATTTTTACCAATTCATGTTGAAGACAGTTGTTATGTATGAGAAGTATACATTTAAACCTTTTATTTTTCATCTTACTTCTACAACCCCTAACAATTTACACAGATGTTTAAAAGCTAGCTTTGGTGCAATTATTACTTTCCTGGAACTGTAAATACATTTTGTTTGTGTTTGTGTGTGTGTGTCCTATTTTGAATTTAATAGGTCTCAATAGGACCCCCATAAAGATGTAAGTGTCCCCTGATCTGTGATGTAATAATATCTTGAATATTTCAATCAACCATTAGACTTCATGCTTACTACACAGAACAGGTTAGAGTAATACACTTAGTTTTATAGGACACTTTGTCAGGGTCAAAGCATGGGATTATTGAGATAACTACCTTTGACAATAATTTGTAACCTACAAACTTCACATCATAAGTAAAGAATGAATCGGAGATTTTCTATAGATCTTTTGTCCTGGGTAAAATTCAGTTGTTGTAACTTTAACATTTTGTGACAACCTAGAGACTTTATATCAGCTCTATTGCGTGGCATAGCATATTCTTTGGAAAGAATTGAAATGTATATCATATGCACTATGTTCAAGTATGTTTAAAGATTATTACTATGTAATACCTTAGAATTCTGTAAAAAATTTATTATCACTGCGTAGATAAAGACTGGTTGGAATAATTTATGTTATTATACTTTCATGTTAAATACTAAAATCTGATTGGTTTAGACGCAGTTAACAATCCGTTCGATTACCCTGAGCTTTAGCAACACACGTGACAACGGGAAACACAACGGTAATGCCACATGCGTGGAAATTATGCGCGTACGGTTCACCGTAGAATTCTCAAAACGTCAGGTGCGCGTTTGAAAGAACCGGAATTAACTTGACGTCAGTAAAAGCTTGCGTCCGATATAGCTTACTTGAAAACAACAAACGACAGACGATATATGCTTGCGAGTGTAGGAAACATGCTTGCGAGCCAGAAATAACGAAACTTTATATGATAAATGACTCTAATTCGAGTATTAAACAAACAATAAGGAGATTAGTGAACCGGTGAGTGTGAAAGCTTTCTATACTTGAACGTAAAGACGATCGACGGTTTTTTTTTTTTTTTTTTTTGCTGACGTCCGAAATCAATTCAGTATAATAAAATAAATGGTGCCTGTTTTGGAAGGTAACATTTGAAATTGACACTCCGCTGAAGCGTCGGTTGACAATGGTTTTCCTTGGGGTGTCAATTTCAAATGTTACCTTCCAAAACAGGCACCATTTATATATTTTGAAATAAGGTTTAGGGAAAAAAGTTATGAATGTGGATATGACTTTTATTCAAATGGTGCAGTACAGCAACTCTGGTGATTTACATACCTTCAGTCATAAATAGATAGGTAATGGGAAGACTCCTCTAGATTTTTAAATTTTTAATTCAAAAGTATAGAATTTGTTTTTAAGTTTGAAAGATTAAATGGCAGCATATCATTTGCTTGTGAATTAAAAAATAAATCCAAACATATACATCTTTGGATGATAATTGTAGAATTTATCAATTCCTGGACTTCGGTCTTGATATCATCCTTTAATGTCCTTAAAATTTTAATGACTGTCTTTTAGTTTTAGTTGAATTTTAGTTGAGTTTCTTTTCTACATGTGAAAATGACATCATCCAAAGAAGTTTTTCATCTGCATGTTATATGAAGATAATTTTCATCACAGTGAATTACGAAAGAGATTGTTTTGTTAAACATAAACATGCACAAATATATTTTTAAATTTCTAATAGCTAGGGTTCATATTTCTTAATTTGGAATGCTAAGTACTGTTGATTTCAATTTTTTCTGAAAAAAAAACAACATAATAGTAGAAAAAAAATATACATGGTGTGTTAGAAAAGCATGTGTAAACCTGATGACTTTATAATTGCTGATTAAATCAATTATGAGTTTCATCTTTGTTACAGTGTAAACATTTCTAAGTAGGGCACACATCAGAAACTCTTAAAATTCTGACTATCAGGGTTTAACACAACAATTCCAAATGATTTTTGGACGCTTTTTATGTATAAAAAAAAAAGACAAAACAGAATGTTTCTTAACAGATGTTCCAATGGAAAACAACCACAAAGAAATGATTTGATATGTTCTTTATGTGATTCATGTAAAATGTATTTTAAAATTGTACCCTAACATTTATCTTTTGCATAAATACATTTTTTGTTGAGAATTTCTCATAACTTTGAAAAAAGTAGTCTTATGTATAATATGGTTAACTTAAAATTTTGTAGACTTAAAAGTTGTACATTATGTGTTACACATCTTACATATGTAACCATTTCATTTCAGGGCATTCAATTCAGCATATATTGTGGTTTTGTCTTAAATTTGTTTGTTCATGTAATCAATAATTTGAGAATACTCAAGTTAGGTAATGCATGAGAGAATAGGCAAAAAAATCAGGTTTAAGAAATGGTTTTTACTATTGATAAGGGGTCAATCTATATATTGAATCTATAAGTACATTTAGTCTATACATTTAAGGTATTTGTGTATTAAATAAACTTGCATTTGAGCATTTTAAGACAATTGTAAACATTACTTTAACCAGTTTTAAAAAATGATTAGATTCACTGTCAGCATGTTATTTCTTGTAAAATAAATGAGAAAACAATTTTATTTGAGTCAGTTACTTAATGTAAATAAGAAGCATTGGAATTTGGGAATATTTCACAAAGTTGATTGAGCATAATTCTCACTAGGACAGTAGGAGACGTATTATGATTTAAGCATTAAAGAAACCATTTCATATTTCAATATACAAACCATGTTTAGTCATGCAGTATATAGTTTACACTTGCCAAAAAGTAAATGGTATCTCTATTCAGGGTCAATTCAAGGGTCAAAAAGGAATGAAAAAAAATTTCTCTTTATGTATCAAACATAGGTATTATTTTAATAAATTCACTGTATTCATTTTTTGTCCTCTTTCTATGTATGAATAGCTCTCATTTAGGCAATCAAAATACAAAAAGCAAATGAGTTATGTCAAATGATGAAGATATACACCAGAAATTTTGAGTTTCCCTCAAATATGGCCGCCAAGTGATGTGAAATAAAAACAAAATGTGGATTCATCTATTAGGATTGAGACTTGTACATATTATGAATGATGGACACTATGACATTTAGAATGACATTACAATGATTCAATTATATGAACAGTTCTTAATCCATACAGTTTTAAATGGAGGAAAAAAATTTCTTTATTAGGCATAAAGTAACAAACACTCACCTAATCCATCAAAATTTTACTTTTTGAAGAAAAGGAACCCTACTTACTTTGTTGAGTTGACATTCATATTTTTGTGTTTGACAGGTAGAGCAATGGTTTCTGACTAGTATAGTGAGAACTTTTTATTTAAGAGTCATCAGATTGTTCTGATATTTTGGTTAAGATATCTGCATGACATCAATTAATTTGTTCATACAAAGGGATGAAAGCTTTTCCAGGTTTCCTCTTTACTCAGATTAGATTGTGTCTTGCTAATATATCCAACATATAAGTTACTCATCAAAGTCAAACAAAGGTAAATAAATGACCTTATTAAGTTTTTAGTCAAAAGGTCAAAGAGATGTGGACATCTGCTAAATTTAATTGTTTAGTTAATATTCATCAAACTTCATGGATAGGTTAATTAAACAAACTTCATATATTTTGATTTTCAGGTTAAAGATCAGCACAATTTTTGCTATACCATTGTTTTCCATGAATATCTTAACACCTCTATTGACTTTTCAGGTTAAAGGTCAACGTATTCCTGCTACAGTAAAACTTCATTATAAGTATCTTAAGTGATATTCTTTATTTGTAAGGAATTAGGTATAAAATCTCAGACTCTTTCTATAACATGTCACTGAATGTGCTCCTTCATTTTAGAGAGTTTTACAAGCAAATCATATACTGACTTTCAATCCTTCAAAACACAATATGTATATTAAATCTTGAGATTCAGACTTTCAGACTTTCAGACTTTTAGGCTTTCAGACTCTCAGGCTTTCAATCTTTAAAAACTTTCAATCTTGAGGACTGAGTATTTTAATATTTATTTTGTAAGTCTTGTCTTTTATGTCATTACGATTGATCTTTAGTTATTCAAACTTTTCATATTTGTAAAACCAAAGTGTTGAAATACAGTGTTTGTGTAATCTTCTTAATGATTATCTAAAATTACTGGTTTTAATACAGTCAAATATAATTTGTGATGATCAAAATTTCCAAATTGCCTGACATATACATATTTAAAGTTTCAATATCATACACTCTTGAATATCCATAAAAATCAATATATCGATTAAGCATTTGCTATCAACCATACACTTGTTAACCTAAGGAAGGCTCTTATCATAAGTTAAACGCATGAAATTCCTCATGCAATTTTGAAGAATTTCTGTTATAAAGGATGCTAAAGACAAAAGACCCATAAATTTCCAAGAAGTAATAATTTTTAAAACTATATATCCACACTAAATTGGGGAACATTTGAAGAACCCCTTTTC